>NW_010263776.1:0-72629 GCF_000690775.1 Eurypyga helias
ATAATCTCTGCTTAGATTGATACTGGAGGAGACTAATAGACTTTAAAGACGACTTTCTCCTTTCTGAGATTATTTGGATAACCTGTATTACTATGACAGCGTTATATGCAGAATAGGTGCATGAATATAAAATTATTTAGCCTGTATATATATCACTTCAACACCAGCATGTTCAAATTTGGGATGCATTACTGAACAGGGCTGGGGTGATGCCAGCAACAGCCTCATAGTATGCAACAGGCTGATTTTATCAGTAATCTCTGCTGCAGCTGTGCGGTAGGGTAGAGAGATTCCCACTCCCTAATTAAAAACGTTGTCCCTGTTCTGCGTTTGTACCCGTGAGCTGTACCCCACTGAGTGCACAGATTTGTGGTGCAAGGGCTGTGCCCCTCCTTGAACCCCAAACGATGAGCTCTATGTGCGAAGCAGATTGAGGATTGCGTTTCTTCTGGGATAGTCGCTGATTCAGAGCTTTGGGTTTTAGCTGGACTTCTCCTACAAATACTTCTCTAGTTACAGGGGTATTAAGAAACACATTCTTGCGAGCCTTGCACAAATTTAAAGATGTCTTAAATCTGTCTGTGCACTGGAAGTCTCAATGCACTGAAACAGGGAGCTTCTAAATTACTTGAGACAATGGTACTTTGACAGAAGGGAAGGCCTTATGCCTCCTTTTACACATAAGAAATCAGTCAAATAAGTAATTTTAGAAAGGTTAGAAAAATAGCTATGTTACACATTGCAGTTTGTTCCTACTAAGTATGTGGCTTGTTTTGCTATGATCTCAGGAACATCTGGTCCTTTTTTTCTGTGGACTTTTTGTCATCTTTCCTTTTTGGTGGTTGTTTTTTTTTTTTTTTCTTGAAGATTAAACATTAACATTTAGAAGAAGGAATAGAGGCACATAATCAAGCAAGGACTTTGGAGGTGTCAGAGAATGTATATAATTATTACTTTGGAATGTGAGAGAAATTGATGCAAAAAAAAAAAAAAATCCCCTGTCCTGGTTAAAAATTAAAAATCCATCCCACCAAGGAAGGTATTGATCTGGCTGTTTCTGACTCACAGGAACTGGGCTACAACTCGGGATGCTGTGGGGCACATGGCAGGTATCATCCCTGACTCGCAGTCTCTGAAGTTCCTGTTCCTGCAGTGGAGGAGACAGAGGAGGATGACGTAGCCTTCATCCCTCTCCTTTTGTGCCCTGTACTTGTTTCCTTTGGTGCCAGTGGATGGAGAATTAGAGAGCTCCTGAGTTCCGTTTGCAAAAGTTCAAGCAGGGTACAGAAAATGATTAATAAAGTTTAGAGCTGGCAGGTTTATTTGCCAGGTGATGAACTACTGGTATGGTATTTTAGCTTGAAGGACTGAAAAATTGACTGTCGGGGGTTTTCTCCCTGGATTTCAAATTAGTTTATAGTGAACTTGTGTCTAGGACACATTGAATAACTTATTTAATTTAAAATAAATCTACCAAGCCCCGCGCTTTGACCGTACGAAGTGGTCCTTCTCTTGCGGCTCCTTTCTCGGTGGAAAAATCCATCTTGGGAAATGCTTCTGCAGCCCAAAAGCATTAATTCTGAGAAAAAAAAAGCAGTGAATGGAGGTAAATCCTGGCCAGAAGTGAAATGTAGCATATGATCCGCTCTCGTCCTGCATGAAGGGAGGCAGCTGGAGCCATGTTGGGATGAGCTGCTTTCCAGCATCTGCGTTTTGCACATCTGGGAGGAACTGAACACCTGTAATTCCTGCCGCTGTCAATGGGCCAGCGCCTGACATGGCAAAATACTTGCACGTCCCACGGGACCTCACATGAATGTTGGATTTCAAGATTCAGGCACTTGTGAAGAGGTCATTTAAAGGCTGTCAGCCCCAAACTAAGCATTTCCCATCAATCTGGTCTTGGCTACTGATGTCTAGAATGGTAAATATTTTACTAGGCTTATTTATTCTCCTACCTTTTTGCAATCTTTCATGTATTCATAATATAGATATAAAGGCCATTTTCAGTGACATTGTATTTCACTGGCAGAAAGAAAGAAAAAAAAAATCTTTTTACTGTTTGGATTTATGTCCCAGTTTTACAATTGGTGAAGGAAAGTATAGCCCAGGGAGTTCTGCAATTTATCACAAAAAAATGAACTATATGGCCAAATTATCTCTGCAAAGCAACCAATTATTTCAAACGTAGACTTTTCCCTCCGTAAGAACAAGCTCAGCAGCCAAATGACTCAAAGACATTCCAGACAAAATGACTGATAACCACCCACTCCCTTCTCCCGTTTACTGGAACCCCGACTGCCTCACGCTCCCTCGTTTGCCATAAAAAGCCACATCAGTCTTTCTCCATCCAAAATTGCTCTTCCCTAAGCTGTGGCTTTTGTTGTTGTTGCTCTCCTAACAGACTCAGAGCTCAGGTGTCTAAAACAGGATCTCCAAAGGGATTTGTTCTGGGGGGCTTTTTGGGTCCTCCCTACCCCCATTTTGAGGTATTTTCCTTTCCTGATTGAGGCTGTAATTAGTTACAGCATTGATTTTTGCTTTTATTCAGCACACACACAAAAAAATAACCTTGCTAGAAACACAGTGCAAGTGAAGTTCATTCTAATCTGGCCATAAAATTTTACGAGGGATGTAAATCAAAGGGAGGAGTGGCAGCTAATGCTCTGGAACAGTTGAGCCCTGTTCAAGCTTTCTCAATAGAGTTAAATCCCTCCAGGAGCAATTAGCCTAACAAGCTGCTTGGTCCACTTATAAATAACGTCACCGGTGGAGACGTCTGGAGGTGTCTGCTCCGTGCACAAGAGACTATCCAAATATGCCGAGTGGTGAATGACCTTTTCTTCCTTAATCCACAGCAGAGGGGTGGAGATGCATATCTGACATGTCCCAGCAGCTCCATTCACATATTTATCATGATTTCCAGGAAAGATACAAAGCGGAAAGTAGGAGTGCCATGCTCTTCTGGAGTGTCCTCATGCATTGCTTGGTTGCTATGCATGGGACAACATGTCCTAAGTGCTGACCCCAAATGCTTTGGTCAAAACAACTTAGAAATGGCCTTCTGTACAACAAACCTGGAACGGTTCATGGCTGAAGTCCTCGTCACAGCCCCTGCAACACCCACAACGGGCGAGGGACTGCTGGTTGCTATAGGCATTAGAGACGTGATTTGCAGGAGTTAGAATCATAGAATCACTGGGTTGGAAAAGCCCTTAGAGATCATCCAGCCCAACCGTATCTGTCCACCACTAAACCATATCTCTCAGCACCTCATCCACCCGTCTATTAAACACATCCAGGGATGGTGACTCCACCACCTCCCTGGGCAGCCTGTTCCAGTGTGTGATAACCCTTTCGGTGAAGAACTTCTTCCTTACGTCCAATCTAAACCTCCCCTGGCGCAGCTTGAGTTCCATCAGATGCCATCGGAGCAAGAAGATGTTGATAGGAGTGAGTGGGCTGTGCCAGCCCTGGAGGGCTGGGGATTTGCGGTGTGAAGTTTTACCTCTACAGAGTGTCTTTTCTGATAGTATTTGTTGGAGGGACTCAACAAGGTGAAGATTTCTTTTGCATGTGACCAAATGACTTTGATTTCTGCATTCAGGGGCATCCTTGGCACATCTGGGTCACACAGCCTCAACTAACACTATTGCCTCATTTTTTCTTTCTGCTCGAGAGCTGACCTTAGTTTTCCCACCCACCCCATTAGCTTGAAGCATCATCTTTGGGGTTCTTTTTTTTAAACTGTCATCTGTTTGCCTTTTCTTTTTCTAAAATATGCTGTCAACTTCTAGCCTTTGTGCTCTTTTGGTTATGGAGGAACCTTCTGAAGCATGTAGAGCCCATAAAACTGGCTTTATAAAATGCTAATCAGAAGTTTTTAATTGTCAGGCTAAAGTATTATGGGCAGTTATTTAAAGTTCAAATTAGGACAGAAAGGGGCTCTTAGATAATCTCTGCCAAAGCACGAACTCCACTGTTGGCAAAAAAACCCCAAAAAACATCCACACAAGGAGAAAACAGCACTGGATAATTACAGTAGCCTTAAGGTGGTGCCTTTAACCATCAAAAATGGACTTTAATAAGTAAATAAACCTCAGCACAGATACTGCCATGGTTTCAACCCTCATATGACTGTCATTTGAGTTTATTCACCAAACCCAGCAAATTTCCATGTGACAGGAAGCATAAATGCTTTTGGATGAGAGGATGAAAAGGGTGGGAAAAGGATGAAAGTCCTTTGGTCTCAATCTGTTTGCACCTTGAAGGGAGAGATCTGTGTTCTGCATAGTGCATCCGGCACAGAAAATTCTGGTTGTGAGCAACTAAATATGCTGATAAGTGGGTGCAAGTAAAAATGGTGATTATCTCCTTCAGAAGGTGTTTCACCATAAAATCTAAGTTGATTGAGGCTGGGCTTGGTCACATCCCATGGCAAGGAGGATAGGATACATGTCCTGACAGGCCTGTGCAGCTCAACACCAGTAGGATAAAACTTGGCCTGCCCAGAAAGCCCAGTGAGCCACGGTGCCAGGGCAGGGGCAAGAGCAATGTCACGGTTGGAGGCGTGGTGCCAAGCACACCTCTGTGGTGACATTAGCCAGTACTGTGTTTGTATCAATCAACAGAGAAAAAGTGACCACGAGGACATCTGGGAGCTGACTTACACCTTTGTGCAAGTCAAAAATGCTATTCATACTTTTCCTGTTTCTTAAGGCCATGAAAGTAGTAAATATTCAGGCAAGGAGACAATGATTGTTTTTACTTCCATCACCCCTTTTCCTTGGAAATTGCAGATTTTTTTCCTTCTGCAAACGACCCAAATCGTGCACACTTGATACATTTTGATTAACTTTTTAAACCTTCCTTTTGGATTAAGCATGGGAAATTCCACTGTTTTTTGCTTTTGTTGTTAATCCTAAATGTCCTTCAAGTAAGGGCTGGATAATCAGTTGATAAGGAATTTAAAAAAAAAAAAAAAAATTACAGGCCTCAAAGTTTAAGAATATGTTAGCATTTTGCAGAGACGAGGAGTGGGAAATGCTCTGAGGTTACACAGTGTGCTGTGCTGCTGGTTGTCTTTACTAAAGCATCCAGATCTCAATGTTTCTTTTCCCAGTCTTGTTTCTGCTGTTATTCTAAGGCATGTAGGCTTCTACCACATGTTTATAAGCTGATAAAACCCATAATGCCAGGAATGTTTTCCTTCCTCTATTAGATTAACCAAGTAAGTGACTTTTCCGATACAGCCCTGTTTACCCTACTCTCCACACCAAAACGATAGCTGTGAGTAAGTGTTGTAACTCACTGAGAGGTGAGAAAATGAGAGTCACTGGGCATAAATGCAGTTATAAGTTGTACCTGTGCATCTCAGTGCTGATGAGAAAAGTTCTGGTCTCCTCACGGTGCTCTTCTCATCGGTGCCATGGTATTGCAGCACTGTTTTGCTGGGCTGGCAACCCTCTGCTGTGACAGGAGGCATGACATAATGTTTAGTCCAAATACCTAAGAATAAGACAAATCACATATGACTGAGTTCTGCAGCCACTGTTGAGCAATTCATAATTGTACTTGTCAGGCAGCTTTCCGATGACATGGGGTTTGGGTTCCATTAAGACAAAACAGCCACACAAAACACTTTTCATAATGAAGAAAGAGTATTTTAAATGATCTGTAATGAGCTTTTCCCAAAGCCATAAACATGCTCCTCTTGATCTGTCATGCACTTAGTACAGCTGTGTGCGGCTTTCCGAACAGATACCGACATAGAGAAGTTTTGGGGATGGGGATAAGCCTTGAGCCATCAGAGCCAATTACACTAAACTCCCAAAATACATAAAGCATTTCATCAAGGGAGATCAAAGTGCCTTTCATGGGAAGGAAGAGCTATGGTCTGTCTTCTACCCACGGGAAAAATCTGGGGAAGAAATTGTCCGGCCAATTCTATAGCAGCATTCTTTAAATGTTAACTCGAGAGCTAGCTTCTCATATGCCCTTGCAGCCTCCTGTGAGCTCTGCACAGACCTACAGCAGCCCTTACACTTTTTGGGGTGGGAAATGAAGTGGGCAAGATGAAGTGGGAAAATTCTGCAATGGAAACCAAACACAGCCAAACCCATGAAGGAAACAAGAGAGCACCCACTGTAGGTACCTGATGTGTGTTGCGTCATGTAAATGCTGTACAAACACCCCCAGTAAAACAGTTAAAACTGTGATTGCAAAGAATGATGAAATATTTTATGTTGTCTGTTACTGGTTGGAAGTTGTTGCTTTGGACTGTGGAGACCTCAATGGCTATAAAGAATTACCTCAGTTATCCCTCACCTTAATGGACTGTGGATGAAATGTTCCTTAAACACCATTTCCATGTTTTTACATTTGTCTCAGAGAGAAAATGTCATAGTGGCAAAGCATGCAGAAGTCCAGCTCTACATGCAAACAAGCAGGCATGGAGTTGTGTGCTCAAGAAGACTCAGGATTTGGATCCACACTTAATCACCACAATACAGCAGTTTCCCATGGACAAGCCAGTCCTGATATGTCCAGAATACTAAAAGCTTCTGCCGTGGGAAGCGGTTATGGAGTTTGGTTTCAGCTCTTGGATCCTGTCTTTGGCCAACACTAAGCCCTTCAAAAGCTCATGTTACATTTGGGAAGTGCTGGAGCACAGAGAAGCTCTGATGTTCGTAACTGGTATTAGCTGGATGATGAAGACCCATTTCTAACCATCTCTTTCTCCCTCAGGCTTTCTCAGCTTCATTGATGAGCTGTGATTCTGCACCGTTTTTGCATGGGCTTGACTGGCTCTGTCTCAAGATAAAAATATCAAATCATTACATGAAGATCCATTTCTGCATTTATTTTATTTAAGATCCAGAGGAAATCGTCACCCTGGCCGCCTCTGCTTGCTTTACGTTGCTGCTTTCTCTTTTCATGAGTTCAGGGTTGTTTTGCCATTCCCTCCCCCTTCAGTCTGCTGGGACTTGCGCCTCCAATTTGTCTTCTCGAATGACTCCAGAGGGTGCTTCCGGGAGGACATTGTCTCTTGAATTTGTTTCCCCTGTCTGATTCACAGAGTTTGTTTGATCTCCCAGGGCCGGCGTTTCCAGCAGCTCCCTGGGGCTCCATGAAAGGGGAGCAAGGAAGAAGAGTTCACATATGCTACACAGAAATCTCCATATTTTAAAGGGTATCCTGTATCCCCGCTGGAACATTTTTAATGGTCCACAAATCAGAAAAAAAAGTGGAAAACCACACTTAATGCATTCATTGTTCAAAGCTGAGATCTTCTGGGGCCGCCGTCTTTGTGAAGGTTCCACAGGGCTGTGATCTGAGGAAGTCTGTGCTGAGATCCGACTCGGAGACCTCGCTCGCCTGGGGCTGGGTGGGGGTGCCGAGCGTACGCTCCCGGGCACACAGTGTTTATCTTTCAGGGAAATGTTTCCATTTTTGGTAAAAGAAGCAAGAGAAAAGATTTCCAAAGAAGAATATGCAAAGGTATTAGCTATGGAGATTTATGCCTTGCTTATGACAGCCAACGGGGATTTGGTGGAATGTGTGCTAGAAGAGGTAAAGACCTATTTTATTCCTCTTTAAACCTGCTAGAGCGGAATTCTGCTCTCCTCGTGACATCCTCTGGTGAGACTTAACAGTTACCAAGGCTGGCCAAGCCAAAGAATGGTTGCTGGGATTTTCAGAAGTGCTTGCTAAAACCAGCGCTAATTCAGCATGTTTCAGCTTCCGTCTTCCCTTCCTACTCCTTGTTAATCCCAGTCACTGTGACTCACACAGAAAAATGAAGAGATCCAAAAATAAAGTCTGCTGTCTTTAAGCTGTTTAATATGTGTCTTCTGCTTAAGTCTTTGGTCACAGGGTGGTAAGAGGAATCGCCAGGTGCTGAGAATGCTCCAGCTCTTCAGCAAGGAGATATATTTTGTGGGAATGATATATATAGACTGGATTAAATCTTGCCTGTGCTCAGAAGAGCAGGTACTGACAGTGAAGAGACAATATCCCACAGAAAATAAATGATGGGACTGGACAACAATTTGTAACTTATCATTTAGACAAACAGAAAGAAACATAATCTCTTACTGTGAGATTGTGAGAACAGATTTTCCAAATGTGTCCAGTATCATCTATAAATACCTTCAGAATATGCGTATTCTGAAAAGTCTCTTGGAATGGGGTTTACATATAAAAGTGTTTGCACTGTAAACATTTGGTAATTCTTCTGCCTCTTGGTCAGTCACTGGCTAAAGCAGAACTATTTGGTAATTGTACAACCAAAACGTAATTTCATTTGATTTCTGAATGTTCTGAATCAAAACGTACTTTCTATAACTATTCTGCAAGAATTGGACAAATATTTGTAAGGGGGTCAAAATCGATATTAATGTTTCAATAATCAAGTTGTGCAAACTCTCAAAAAGGTTGACAGTCTAGAAGGTCAACAGCTTGTAGGGAATTCCCATTATTTCAGCAGAGAAATTGCTAAAGTAACCGCTCATTTGCCAAGACAGCATCTTTTTGCAAATATGCTCCAGCATAGTAGAGGTCTCCAGTTAAAATTATAAGAAAAGGACTTGACTATTTTCCCATACTCCCCCCAGCTTGCAGTGCCACCACTGACCGACCAGTTGTTTGGTACGAGGTAAGATGTTTTCACAAGTGAGATTACCCTTTCCCCGTTTATCTGTGGGATCAGCAATCAGTACTTGCTCCTTGCCTTACCTGCTCTCATAAATCACAGGCTAATGTATATTTTTTGTGCCCAGGAAGAGCATGGATGCAACACATTGCTTCCACAAATCACTTCTTCCTCCCCTTTGGAGACATATTCCCACCCTCCTGCAGATGCCTCATCCATCCCCTCTGGCTGGGGAAGGCCAAAATGTACCAGATCCAGAGGGGGAACACCATGAGCTGGTGAAGGGACATGAGCATCCAAACACCCATCTCATTGCAAAGCAGAGGAGGAATACATGGAATCACCCTGTGATTATACAGGGCTCTAGAGACCTCTCGTGGACAAACACATTTGTTTCCTCCATGTTACATTTTTGCATCTGAGACAGATTGTATTTATTTCCCAAGCCTTAACCCCATTTGGCATTATTAGTGGTCCATGGTGATGCAAAGGCTGATTCTGGTCCTACAGGGATGATCAAGCAAATAAGATTTTGAATATTTGTAAACTACTTTCTCACTTTGCCTTGTTCTGCAATTTATTTGTATGTTATAATCTTTTTATTCTGAATTGCTGTACAGCAGTATCATTCAAACTCACATATCTGTTTTATTGCTCTTGACCAAAATGTTGTTTGTTTTTTTTTTTCCTTAATATTTTAACTTGTTAGTCAATATAGGTGCTACAGGAGGAAGAATTAAAACAGCAACACTAAATTTTACTCCTCTGTATTTATTGTTGACCATGAATTATTTGGAATGTCGTATTTTTTCTCATCCTAAAAACCTATCAAGATTCATTGACTTAGTTGACTCTTCCCCTCCCCTACCATTTTTTATTGACAATTTTTCCCTCTGTCACAGAATTTCCATCAACCAAAGAGAAATCTGGGGTTTACTGTGCATTTCTCAGGCTGGCAGGAGGTGTTCAATGATTGAAAACCACAACTCTTAAAGAAGAAATAGATCAGTGATGGAATTTTTATTTACTGATGAAAACAAAAAATCAAAATTTCCCTGAGAAACATGTTAACCTAGTTGGGTTCAGGCCCTGGGAGGTGCTTCCTATGAGATGTTATACCAAAATCCATGTGTCTGTCTGTACCCATCTGTCAGTGCAGGGATAAATTGCTTTTTCTCCAGAGATTATTTGATTTTTTCCACAATCTGCCTCATTTTCCAGTTTTATCCTTTTCTCACTTAGATGAATTATTGGTGACCCTTGATGTTTTCACTTAGCAAAAAGCATAAGGAGAAATGGCTGTTTTCTTCACTGCCCTGGCTTTGCATGAAAGTGCCATAAAGTTAAAGGCAGACAAAAAAGTTTTATATTAAGGGGATATAATTAAAGGGTGTGCCCAGTTCTCAGTGCTTATCTCCAGCCTCTCTGAGCAGCCCACTGTGTGGAAGTCAAAGGCAAGGTGATTTTTCTTTTTAATATTGCAATAACTCTAAGCTATTTCAAGAGAAAATCTGCTGACAATTTTGGACAGAAAGCTACATTTCAAAAAAATAAATTAAAATTTTGGCAGGAAGCACCTCTTTTCACAGAAAATTTCAATGTACCAGAGAGCTGGAAACCAAATGAGCAGGGCGTATTTCAGCTGAATACACTTTGATTTTCACCAGGAGGGAAAACACAGATTGGATGCTTCCTTTTTACTTCTTTTCTGTCATTTTTCTGCAGGGGAAAGGACACATCAATACTTTTTCATCATCCTTTGTGGCTTTGGTTGTAGGTGCAAAGTGCTAATGGGGGAATTGGGAAGAAGAGGATAAAGCTGTTGAGGTTCAGAGCTAGCTCTCCTTTTCCCAAACCATGCTAGGAATGCTTTTAATACTCTGCTTTAGTTTGATTTGAAGTGGATTTTAGAGGAAATTTCTCTCTTCAGCAGGTTGCTCTACTCAGCTCCTACACCTGTGTAATTTTAATATCACTTTTAAATTTATTCTTGTCCCTGTGCTGACTGTAAATCAACATATAACTCACAGTAAAATTCTGGGTATTTGTCAGACACCAGGGAAAGACTGGAGAAAGTTTTTGTTTGTTTGTTTGGGGTTTAGTTCCCCACCCCCCGTTTTTTTCTTTTTCTCCTTTTTATTGCAATTCTGGATATCAGCTGTACCATGGACAAACGTGACTCTGGAATCCCAAATTCTTGCCCCATTTTGCTCTTTATCTTCTCCTAAAGATTTCTCATTTCACTTTGACCAACCACCAAGAAGTTTGAGTCTGGATATTTTTTTTTTTTTTGTGGTACATCTTTAAGGCCAATTAGTGCTTTAATTTAAATGTACAAGTGCCTATCTCTCTGTTCACAGTTATTCTGCCTGATGTAAAACAATTGTTTTGTTACAGACTTCATGAATCAATGTTATCACAACTCGTGAAGTATCTTATTTGCTTTGTGATATGAATGTTTAGCGTATTTTTAAATTCTATTTTCTTGGTTTTCACTTTTATGTCCCATGAAAACCAGAGTGATCTCAGCAGGCTATTTTCCTGTTGTTAAGCCCTGAACCCTAATCTGAAGGAAACAAACCCAGCTCCTCTTATTTTCAAACAGATAAGATTTGCGAGGTTATTAATCACAGGTTCAAATAGCTACGCTGGGAATTGAAAATGATATACAGTTTTATATAAAACTTGTCAACATTTATTACAGAGACGGACCATCCGTCCAGTGGGAGCCTTAGAAAGTCATTATGTGTCTGGTGTATGATAAAGAGCGATTTAACTGCATAAACAGCCATGACATCATGCTGAACTTACATGTTCTTTCATCTGCCCCTAAATGATACCATTTCTTTTTAGCTATTGCCCTGAGCTTTGATTTTGGATGGGGGAGTTCTTTCTCCTCCTGTGTATGATTGAATCTTTTTTTTTTTTTTTAATACAGCAAATAGCTGTCATTGGTTTTATTCTTCTCAAAGATCTGAAAAAGCTTTCTGGCTGGATTCAGAGGATTAGCTCCTGGGCAGGTGTAAATCAACATCCCATGGAAGTTGGCTTCCTTCAGACAAGGGTTTAGCTCATGGTGTTTCATCTTGGTGAATTTGTGTACTGGAAAACATGAAATTATATCCTCCCCCAAATCAACAGATCCTGGTAGGTGCTGAACACACCGAAAGATCGCTTTTATTTCCTTTCTCAGCATTGCCCCTCAGACATTAAATATATTTCATGGATGACCGGTATGTTAAGGCTATCCAATCCACTGGCTATGCCAACAATTAATGAGACAGATAACTTGAAAAGGAGATTAGTTTTTTGCTGTAGCTGCCATAAGCACTACAAGTGCCCAACAGCCTTCAGCTGGAAGGGCTTTCAGCATGCAGCGTAACATCACCATTGCTATGACAAAGTAGTTGAAAGCCTTCATCAGTGTCCCATCAAAATATTCCAGTGACCATTCAGCACTGAAATAAACTGGTAACACTGCTCAAAAAATGTGATATACATATAAGTGTGGATGTACTCGTGGTGGGAAAGGTCCCCTTGCATGGATGGCACGGTGCAATCGCGGTCACCACGGGATGCCCTGGACACCCTCCCGAGTTACTGCCAAGGACTGGAGTAGCTGGTGATAAGATCACAGCATGCGATAAACCTCCCGAATCCCTTCCAAGGGATAAAAGATGGGAAGCAAAGTGTTTTAAGTGCAGCCAGACTGCTGTCCTAGGCTGGGGAGGAAAAAAAAAAGCAATGAAAATGGAATTTGGAAAAGTGGTCTCTGAACTGTGTAAAATTGTGTTTGACATTGAGAAATTGTTATGTGGAGACAAATAAATACAGATTTTTGCAACTAGTAGTGCTGCAGCCTTGAACTGGCATTCCAAAAAAAAACCGAAGGACAAAGGTGTCGGAGGTGAAGTGGAGAAACTGAGATAAGAGTCTTAAGAATGACAGAGATTTCTCTTGTTCCTTTCTGTGATTCCTCACTCCAAGAGGACAAAGTGCAGGAAGACTGCTACGGAACTGATGAATTTTCCCTCATGCATACAAAAAGGTGGTTGTTAACAGCAGAGAGGCAGAGCAGTGTGTCTTACAAAGGTGTCAGGGTGGCTTTTTGCAAATTCACAAAGAAAAAATAATAACAGTTTGTTTATTTTTTTCAATCCCCCATTTAAATAGTATCCTCTGTCCACCAGCCATTCCTCCCTTACTTTTATGCTTATTAAACACCATTTAAATTGCTGCTTGGAGCACCAGTACTCCACTCTCACCCCTAACAGAGCTTGTGCCACTTCGAAGTAGAAACATCTTCAGAAATCATCCTGTATCATCATTCAGAGTAAAGGATAGTCTCCACTTGCACTTTTTAAAAATTTTTCTGGAGAAAAGAGTGTTTTTCATCATGCTCTGAACCTGATGAGCACCTACTCCCTCTGTCCTGCATACCCACTGCAATGGCAGAATGCTCTTGTAAGGTTGATATAATCTGGCAGAAAATATCCCCAGTCTTTAAAAATCTCAAAATATCAATGAAGACAATACAAGGAGAAGAAAAAAAGATCTTACTGGAAATGGCATTTCCACAGGGCATTTCTCTGTTTTCCAAGAGGCAGATGCTGCAGTTCTCGGAGACCACAGTCACAGAAGAAGTCACATCCTAGGGATGTAACCATGGAGTAGTTGGCTGTAACTGTGCTAGCTTTGAGCTGGTCACCAGCAAAACTCCAAAATTTGTATCTCAGGTTTCAGGGGAGCTTTATAGCCTGTCCTGAGCTTTACTTTGCTGTAGCTAAGCACAGCTGAATTCCAGGTGTAAAACATCAGTGCAAAGCACTAACAGCAGAGTAACTCTTCCCTGCAGCATGGATATTCAGTGTAGGCAATCCTCCCAGCTGCCATCAACTGAGTTTTTCTTGTTGATGCTTGTTAATGTATTACACTTGCTGTTATTTGGAAGAAGACGTTTTGATGAGCTAGCTGCTCCTGAAGTCCCTGGTAGCTGAGATGGCTGTATCTGAGGTTAACAATTTTGGGGAATAAGAGCAATATGCATGAGTAAAGCAATACAAATGGATTGTATCACAGTCCACATGCTGCGAGTAAAAGGAAAAGCATTTATGTGGGAAGAAATATTTTGTTAAGGCTCTCTCTGTTACTTTTTTAGTCTTACTGTGGGTATTTTCTGCTGAAACATGCATATATTTTTGAATTTCAAGATTTTTGTAATGCAATAGGTGACTTGATTAGTGGCTGAAGCTGATGCTTCACTAAAAGTTCATTATTTATGCAATTCTAGATTCTTCCTTTTAAAATAAAATTTACAGCCTACTGAAATGGCTTGCACAGACCTCCCAGGCTTTGATTTCTGCAGAGTTTTTGAAATGCATGTTAACCCTGAGACTGGTAACAGACTGAAATAATTACACTCAGTGGTAGGTGTTAATGCCTTTGACATTGCCTGCCAGTTGTCTTCATGCTTGTGAGTAATTTATGTACCAACTGCCCAGCATTTCACCGCCAAACTGTATTATTTCCATTCCTCTTTGGGATTACCCTCTATGCCATGAATCTGCCTGTTCATTTATCATAGCAATTCTTCAAGTCAGATTTATTTCAAAGAATAAAACAAGGCATGGCCTAAAGATTGCTCAAGATGTGAGGTTTTTGGAAAAGGTTAATGCACAGCACCGGGCACCCTGCGTGGGCATGGCATTGCCTTACGCATTTGCTGTGCATTGATTGCGGGAGGGAGGGAGGGAAAGCTGGCCAAGATAGCTGAGGTGTGCTGTAACGTCAGGCAGCCTGCTGAAAACCAGCCTTCAGATCTGCTGAGACATGGGTTT
Source organism: Eurypyga helias (assembly GCF_000690775.1). Taxonomy (NCBI): domain Eukaryota; kingdom Metazoa; phylum Chordata; class Aves; order Eurypygiformes; family Eurypygidae; genus Eurypyga; species Eurypyga helias. The sequence goes on from NW_010263776.1 coordinate 14,491, forward strand.
GTGATGACATCTAACAACAGCAGGAAAGGGGCAGGGGAGTGACGTGTTCATTTCCAATAAACGACTTTGAAGGGAGGAGGGTTGTCCGTGCAGGTAATTGACCTTCAACATAGACAAGCCACCTCACTTGGGGAATTCAGAACTGGATGAGGTTTTCCAGTGCATCATGATTCCAGAGGAGTTGAAAAAACTGCTTTTTAGTCCATAAAAACCAGCACTGAGGTGTGGCAGCATCTGCCATCCCGTGTGCCAGAGTTGCATAGTGCAACATGAGGCACTGATACCTCTGCAGGAAACACCGATTTGTGCTGGGCAGGTTGGATCTGGGCTTTATTTTTCCAGGTGGTTGTGGAAGGGGCTGGTTCTGTGCTTTGTGGTGATGAATGCGGAAATGTTCCTATCAGGTTCTGACATGTTAAACTCTTGTAGTTGACGCTGAGGAGACTATGAGAAGATTTGGACACCTAAACAATTAAAATTATCCACAGCCAACACACTGGTCTGTCAGTACTGATGCCCAAAGCGAAAGCGCTGAGTGAGAACTGAGTGACAAGCAGCAAAAACAAGAGGCACGGAGAAGGAGGAACAACATCTCCACACTTTCTGTACTTATCAGAAGGGATTTGTTGGGCGTATGGTATGCAAGTGTCCTGTAAAGCAGCATCTGCAGCCCACATTTCTTGCTCTGGCGTGTTTGAGGACGTGCTGGCCGGGACGGCTGTGTGCAGTGTATGCAAACTAGCTGCAGGGCTGGAAATCAAACACAGTGCCACAGAGCGTTTTTCACCTTCCACAAGTGTTTCACCAACTGCCTTAAGCCTTGGTGAGATCTTGTTTTGGCCATTAGCGTAAAGAAACCTGATGCCTCGTGAACACCTTCAAGGGGATGTTCTGCTTTCCAGGGGCACACTGGTTCTATTTTGTCTTTTTTTTCCTGTATGGGAACTTTTCTACTCACACCAGGATTTAATTATTTCAGTGTCTACTGTTCAAGTACCGTAAGTAACCCAAACAGTCTTTTAGTAGACTATTTCCAGAACTTTAGGCTAATTTTGAAGTCCAAAAGATTGATAACAAGTATTTCATAACTCCTACTTTTAAATTCATCAGAAGTGAGGAAAGGGAAGCTATTTTCCCTTCGGTCCAGGAAACTTTGAAGAGTTTTGTTAAAACAGTAGAGAACTTTAATAATGTTTTCAGCTACACTCCATCAAACAGTGAGGCTAAACAGGGAAACGGCCAGACCTTTGAACTGTTTTTGTGGCTCCTCATCACTCACTTCTGCACAGAACTCTCATAACAATGATCCCAAATAGAAAGGCAGGGACATATTGAATACACGAGCAGTGTTTCCTGCCAGACCTCAGCTGATCTCAAAGAAACTGTAAATGATCCTACATCCAGGCAGAACCACGGATTGCATTGCTGTCATTTTGTTTTCATTAATACCTTAGTTGGGTGTAAAACCTGAGGAGGCCCTTTGGCTTACACCTCTGCAGAGGGTGCGATAGAGATGAAACCTCCCCATGGGTTGAAAGAGATCCTGTGAACCAAAACCTATCAGTTTTACATTAAAAAAATGAGAACTATCCTCAAACTCATTTATCTTGCCCTGCAGTGAAAGTGCCACTGGGGCTTGGTTCCTTTGAAGTCTGAGTGAAGAGAGGAGCAGGGAGGTCAGTGTCTGGGGGAAGGCATTGCTCCAAAGATCCATCTCTCCTGGCTTAAGAACAAAATAGCAATGGGTGAGCTGGTAAAAAGCAGCTCTTTTTGGACATGGGGCCCACAGGGTGATCACACAGAGCTGAGATGTCTCTGGACCTCCCATCTTATTATGCAGGAAGCTTGTGTGGAAAGCCACGGTGTCCCAGTGTCTATCTTCCACCTCCTCTGCCAACTTAGCACCAGCCTACCTGTAAGCCTTTCTGGATGAAGGAGACCCAAAGTATTACAAAATTAGGGAGTCTTTAGGTGAGTTTGCAATCCTCATCCTCAGACTGGGAGATGCGAAGCCCCTTTTGGGCATGTGGGTGCTGGTGGGTGACTGCAGCCACGCTAATGGCAGACCAGGCACAACCCCAGCTGTGGCTGGGTGTTTTGGATCTGGTTGTTGGATGGGGGTGGGAGAATGTGTCTGTGTGTTTAAAACGAGATAATCAGCTCTTGTGGGACATTGACTAGCAGGGTTGAGCTGAGAGCAGCAGTTGGCACCGCCATGGCATATTTCCTCTCGCAGATTAAAAGCCCTTTCTATAACCTCAGCAACACCCACCGCCAAAAGCATTGTTTTACAGAGTGCTGTAGGTGCTGCCCATTAAACAGCAATTAGTCTGTGCTGGATGCAGAGACCACTCTCTCTCCCAGATGGCTAGTTATTAAGATATTTATGGTTAATATGAATTTCCCCTGCCATAAATCACCGGCCTTTATACCTGCAGGGAAGTCATGGCAATCAGCGACCCCGCTCAGTCGGCCCGGGCAATGTGCGCTGTCTTGTAAAATAAAGATTGTAACAACTTATCATCATCGTAAAAACAACAGGAGAGGGAAAAATCCCAGTGCTGGTATCTGATAACGTGCTGTAATCAAGTGCTTGCATATCCTCTTCGAGGAGGCTGCTAAATGGAAAGTTACACAAATTCATTTGTCACTCGGGGACTTCTGGATAAGGAGTCAAAGCCTGTTGCAATTCGATGGGTGGGAGGATGAAGGAGCAGCAATGTGGATGGCTTGCAGGAGGACCGCGTGCTGGCGGGCATGGGGCACACCTCACCCAGCATGGGGAGATGTGGGAAACACTGGATTTAAGGAACTCTGCTGGGAACTGGGACACCACCCTCTGGGATGTGCTACCGTAGGTACTGCAAGCTGAAGTTGCTCCTAAATCAAAGCTGTCCTGAGATGTAGACATGTTTTTTATGCGGTTTATATACTTTGAAAACCTGGGTTATGCGTATATCTCAAAATAAATACAGTATTATGCACTCACGTGGCACCTCATGATCAGCATTATGAGCTGATCAGCATCAGAGGTTATGAGCACTGTGAAAGTATGCAGAGTACTTCTACATTTGGGGCTGTTCACATTTTTACCATGTGACTTTGGTGTTATCGGGAGCTAATGTCCACATCAACACTAGCTGATTCTAACTACACATCTCCAACCCAGCAAAATCACTGGTCATCTTTTTTTTAAACTTATCTGGGAAGCATTAACTCTGTGAGGTAACATTAGACATAGTGCCTTAGCTGACAGGGGATGGCAGGGGATGAACATCCTCCTGTGTGGGTGTGCAGGTCCCAAGAAGGCTTTTTTTCCCCCAATATATAAGACACCGCTCGTATTACTGCCTCAAACTGCATCACTTTTCCCTTCCTTCCAGGTGTTTCCTCTTGTCTTAACATGACAAGGGATTTCACACACACCTTGCACAACAACCTGCCTTTTGGGCACTGCTGAAGACAACTAACCATCCTCACTGTCCCCATTACACCTTCCTGCATCTTGTACCGAAAAATCCAGACCTGCACAATATCTTTGCCTTTTAATTAGGGGCTGTGGATTGACACCGGTTTGGTTAATCCCTTGCAACAGCCCTGCTAGCACTGGTCTTGTCCTCCAGTATCAATGCAGGGATGCTTTAGTACCACCTGAGCAGCATGCCCCGGTCAGAGGGTTAATACAATGATGAAGGGATAGAAAAAACAGCTTTGCAGGTCTCGTGCTGGGGACAGAAGGGTTGTTTCAGCCGTCTGGGGAGAGTTGCACTAAAAGGCAATGTCGGTAGATGGCAATATTTTATACTTTATGAAGGCAGTACAGGTAGGGAGGGAGCGGTAAAGCTCGGGAGATGCTGCAAACACAGATTTCCTCTTAGTCACTCAACGCAAAAATGCTCCACCAAGAGCACAGCAGAAGAGGCGAGAGGTTTGCTCCGTGTGTTCTCCTCTCCTGCAGTGAGCCCTTGGCACAGGTTAAAGCTTGAGGACGATCTCTGGCATTTGCGGTTCTTGGGATGATAAGCTCCCGCTGCCACGTGAATGCAGAGATGTATTTGTGTGCTTATTAAACACCCATAGCTAACCCTGCTCAGAAAATATTCAGATTGCTGCAAACTGTTGTGGATGTTCTCATTTGCTCCCAGAAGCTTGCTAAAAGGGGTGACATTTTTATTCCTCTGAAGCCCAGAGTTGCCTATGGAGTGATTGAGAACAGCTTTTTTCTTTTTCAGCTGGGCAGGATTTGAAGGTCTTGCTAATGTAAAATGTCTCTGGATGTTTTATGCCTTGGCATAAATGATTCTGTGATTAATACTGTGTTGTAACCGCACTCAGGGAAACTGGAGGAGGGAGGAAAGGGGAAAACTGGGACAAAATGTCACTTTTCTGGTATCTGTTGTAAAGCAGAAAAAGTAACAGTCTGTCTGCCCAGCCTAATTCTTTCACCCGCTGCCATAATGCTGGGATAATCCTGGAAAAATTCACCGAGTGACTCTGGTTGCATGCTGGGGCACGGGAACAGAGTTTGGCCTCTGTCTGTCTCTCTCTCTGCCACGGCGGTGGTGCTGGATGCAGCTGAATGATGCTGCGGGTGCGCAGCCGAAGGCACCTGAGGGACCGACTCGACTGTCTGTTGCCATTTCTTTGGAGCTGGCAAAGTTTTATTTTAGAGGCTTTAAAGGTCAGAGAGTTCAAAGTTCAAAAATGCTCATCAGAGTTAACATGTATTTGCCTTTAAGAAAAAAAGGAATCTGTCCTTCACTGCTAAATCCCTTATATAAGGAATTCCTGTCATCCTCTGACAGTGATGTTTTTATTCCCTTTAGTAATTGATTTTTTTTCCTTTCCCCAGAGCCTCCCTTGTTTTGATTCATGCCATTTATTACTTTTCTTTTTACTTGGCATCTTGGAGAATTGTCTCCATTCCACTAGTGTGCTAGTCCGTGTCTTTGTACATATATTGTCTCTTTTTCTGTACTGAACCCAAACAAAACACGTGCCTGAAGAGCAGTAAAACCTCCTGGTCTTCACTATTGCTGGTCAGCAGAAAGACTAAACCGTGCCCATTTACACCCAAGTCATTTCCCCCGTTTCTGCCCTCCCGCCTGCTCCCTTTCCGTTGCTGATGCAACGCTAGATTTGTAAAAAAAAATCCTGACTACTCTACTGTTTTTATCTTGAGGAACATCTAAATCACTTAGAAGTCTGTTGGCTGAACTCAATAAATAAATAGCGGAAAGCTCACTGGTAGCAGTGAGTTACGGCTTTTCTGTCACTGCTACGCGGGGTTGTATACAGCAGCTGCACTAACAGCAACCCCTCTATTAGCATATGTTTCTTTTAATCCAGGTCAGAAGAATTAAAGCAGTGTTCCCTACATAGGGGAGCGTGGCGTTTTATAAACTATCCAGATTAAGGTCTGCCCGGGTGGCGCTTTGCTGCTGGTACACGGTCACAAGTGTTTGCCCATGGTCCCCTCTTGCTGCGCGCAGGGGAGATGCTCAGACCTAATCACACGTGCAGCCCCACTTTGATTTGATGGAGAAAGTCATCTGTTATCGTGAATATCTCCAAGGAGCTGGCAAAACAGAAATGCAAAAAACATACTGCGATATAGAATGTTCTTTTTTTTTATCCAGCATTGCAGCATGATGTGGTCCTGCTCATAACTTTTGACAAAGCTTACCATTTTAGGTTCATTTACAGGGGTTTTGTATTCCAACCTAGGTATTTACAATATTTCATTATATTTTAAACCAAAAGCACTGAGAGAAAGTCTTTTAAATAAAAATGCCCATAATTTTCTCTTTCCAAAAAACCTTATCAGAGTTCCTCGTTACTTTAGTGGTATAGGATTAAGGGTAATGAAGAAAAGTTTAAGGTTCTGCAAATCACTTTCATTTCACTGTATAATGTAACAGCACTTCTCTTTGATTTACTACTCAGTTGTTTGAAATAGCCTATGGTATTTATCAGTCTTGCAGGAAACTCTGTTTCCTTGAACAATTAACTACTCAGACTAAAGTTGTGCAATTCTTTTATTCCTTTTTTCTTTTTTTCCCCCAGAGCGTTTGAGGGTGAGAAACCCTAAAACTGGAACCCTCAAACGAATCCTCCACTGGATCCTGCCTTGATGTTTAGTGGACTGGAGATGAGTATTTTTATTGCAAGTTTTCTTGCAAATATTTTGATTGTCTAGACTTTTTTTTTAAGGTTAAAGGTCACTGATCATTATTAAATTGGGTTTACTTCTATACTTTTGGTAATTTTCATTTGCTCACCATGAATCTCGTTTTTCATTTGGTTTTCAGTTCAGATCTGCTTTCCTCACTGCCCACATGGATTTCTCAGTTTTCTCACTGAGGGGGATGTTTCTCAAGTTAAAAAAATTGTTTTGAAATAAAGCACTCACATTCAAACAGAACAATAACATTTCTGACTATTACAATGCTCACACAATAAAGCACTCCAGAATTACCCATATATAAAGCCTTTTAAAAATGTTGCAATTTCCATGGCAATTAATTCTGATCTTTCAGCTCTTCCTATTCATTAGCTAGTGAAGAAAAAGTCCTTTCTCCATCAAATTTGCCAACTTCTGCAGGACGATGCCCTGCCTTGAGGTGAGTATGGTGGTATAAAACCAAAAAGAAACGTCTTCTTGGCTTATATTTCTGTTGGCTCAACCCCTGACACACGGTTTCAGAGCTGTGCCTGCTCCTGCACTCTCTGCAAAGCAATTTCTTCCGCTTGGGATTCAGACTTCTCCGTGGTCGGAACTGATGCTGCTGCATGACCTGGGTATCAGGAATGCTGAAGCCACCCCGAGTTCATGGGTAGTTCAGTGCATGCGGCGGCACGCAGGGCTTCAAACGCATTGCTGGCATCGTGTCTAAAATGTTTCAGAGTTCCCCGGTACACTAAACTCCTTTAAGCAATGTAATAATTGAGGATTAAAATAATGTAGCTGTGGTTTTGCTGTTACTAGGATGAGGTGAACGTGTAGCTGGACCAGTTCTTTAATTCCCTTTGATGAATTTTTTCCATAGTATGAGCCAGACAGGTAAAATTCATTGTCAGTTTGGAAAGCCTTTATGTAAGCAGAGTCTCACTTGAGGTTCAGCTCTTCCCAGCAAGATGATCAGGAATTGGCCATGACATAAATGTGGTTGCAGAAAATGACTACTATGGGATATCCCCACTCTTAAGGGGTTGATCAACACATTTCTGGAGCTGGAGATGACCATGGAGTAGCGGGGAAGGAGTACCAAGAGATACAGGCATGCCTCTGAAGCTTGGAAAGTGGTGAATATTGTTAATAAGGCAGGCGTGTCCTAACAGACACAAAATATGTGGTATGGAGGAGAGGGGCTGGACATGACTCTCTTTCCAGATCATTTTCTAAGGGCACGAGCTCACGTTATAATTCCTCCCCTTCCAAATTGCATGGGGAAGGCAGCCATGCTTTTAGTCTTGTAAACCACTGGATAGATATACACTGTGAAACAACTCGCAATGCCAGTGTGATGAAAACACAGCTGATAATACTGATTTGATAGCCTCTCACCTGGCAAAGATCATGTAGGAAACAGCCATCCAAAGCTTTTGAAGCAGCTCTCTGCAAAAGGCATCATAGGTGTCTCATGCAAAGTTTTTCCCTGGAAACATAAGGAATATAGAACATCATTTTATATCCAGCAAAAGCACTGTCAAAAGCATATAAACAATGTAAGATCTTACAACCTACACCAAGTCTAGCTTCATAAGACTTGGAAAAGTTTAATCCCATGTCTGTTGTTTGGAAGTCTCTTCACTGAGTTCACTGAGCTCAGGTTGGTTAGTGCCTGTTAGTTTCTAGCTACTTGCTTTATAAATTTTCAATGGTTCCTTTTTGATATCCCTGGTCTAGTAAGCAGAGAAGTAGCATAGGAACAATAATATATCATTTGCTGTGTTATACCAGCAACAAAATCCTATATTGCTGTTGGGAGATAGCAATATACTTAAGAACTTAAGGAATCACAAAACATTTTTCCAGTGTAATCAGTGCTACCAAAACCCCTCTCCCAGCATATCGGGGTGGGGGGGGAGATGTGGGGGGGAGGCGGGAGGACGGAGAGATTTCAGGCTAATTCTTTCCATCTGGGTTTCATTTACAGATTATGTGGGAAAAGGCGAGATTAATACATTGGAGGAATGAGCACACATTAATTTGCCATCTGTGGAAGTAAACAGGAAGCCCAACGCGTCGTGCCTTAATGTGTGCTTATTGGTTTAGTGAGGAAAGATGAGTTGACGCCATGGGTCTTATGCTGAAAATATTTTAGTAAATTCTAATAAGATATTATAAACAAATGTCAGTCCAAAGCTTTTTCAAAAAGGAGAAAAGAACGTTGTCCTTGCATATAAGAGCAGCTGACAGGAATGAAAAAAATCCTTTGAATGAATTAGGCAAGAAAATCTCAGTTGTTTGAGATTATTTTTCTTGAGGCTTGATTTTAAAAAAAATTTCCTTGACTTCAGCATGTAAGTGAACCTCCACATTCAACTTTTGAGCTTCTGCTGCTCATTTTAAAATTTAATAATTAGCCTCAAGGACCGACAATGCTTTCAAAGCATAAGTTTAAGAATAATCCTTTTGTACTGTGATAGCTGAGTGAAACCGGGGTGATTTTCTCCCCTGGCCTTTTCTTTTCATTTCCCGTCTACTCATTAAGACTGACCCAGACCACCTACATGAGGTGTAACCCAGAGGTCTCCCTGCTTTGCTCCCAGGTGACGGGATCCCATCTCTTTCCACCATTTCCCTCCCTGAAATACATAACCCTATCTTTCCTGAGCACATTTCTCGGGAGAGGTGGAAGCTGAGTAGTTAAACAGAGATGACACTGATTCTTCTTTCCCAAGACCCGTAGCTTAACTCCCACCTTCCTCTCCTGCAGCAGGGGGTGGCCGTTCCAGCCCCACTGCCCCCTGACTACAACTGAAATTGTCTGCACAGGCAGGACATCAGCAACACAAGGACCCTGCTGCAGCACACACCCCCAGCAACACATCCAAGATCTTGCTGCAGCCTCATACCCATGCAAAACTGTGGATGTGTCCCGTGGGGTTGGCAGCATTTCATTCCCCTTAGGCTAAAAAAGCCTGCATTGGCTTCCCAGTTTGCTCCCAGATTATCCCAAGGACAATTTTTGCCTTGCAGGTATCACACTGATGTTTATAAATACTCCCAGGGAGAAATACTCAGGCATGAAACAGACAACAGATTCTTTCAAGACAGGAGTGTTTATTTCCTGTCCCTGATTCAAATCAGTGATCGGGACTGTGGACAATAAATGTCAAGCCCTGGCATTTGTACTTTTATACTAAGTTCATTCAAGAAATTAGGGCAGGTTGCTTTTATGGCTGGCTACAGAAATGGCACAGTTCCTCCTCATTTTAACTCTTGTATCCAGCTCCTGGGCTCTGCTGTGGACATGGGCATTCCCATGCAGCAGGCTTTGCAAGGTGGGATGTTCCTCGCACTTGAACAGAGTATCCTTCTTTCACGCCCATGTGCTCCACATCGCTCCTCGCCCAGGAATCTACTGCAGGGATGTGCTTGGTGGTGGTACAGCATTAATTTCATTTTTAAGGAATGTCTGAGTCTCCTCAAGACTTCTAGAATCCCACAAACCTAGAAGACGTCTCATTTAAACCTCAGAGCAGTCTCCTTTCCTGTTCATAACCCATAATTATCCTCTATATTAATATTTTTCAAGTATGTATGTGTGTATGTACTCATCTACCATTAATTGTATGGGGTTTTACAAATTTCCATTCCTGTCTAATGACTTTTTACAGGCAATGTAACTACCAGTTCTTTTTATCGCTATTATGATGATTCAAACATGCAAACAAGAAAAGGCATAGTCCAGCTAAAGAAATGGCTGCTGTAAAATTCTATATATATTTTCTCCGCATAGCTTTAAATTAAACCATTTCTATTAGGGTGCTTGGCAAAAAAATTAATCAGAAACTGAGTCCAAACAGATTAGGATTTATTGCAAGTCTATAATTCTGAAGTGTGGCTTGATGGATTTAAACCATTTTTACAAGTAAAAAAAAAAAAAAGGACGCAAATAAATTAGCCTGGCTTAAAAGCTGGAAAACCATTCTCCTTTCTTGTGCTCTGCAATTTGAACCAGCTGAGACGATAAACTCCAACTTTGAGTCTTTTGGGAAGGAAGACTGAGGAACTCGGACCAAACAGTGTTAGGGATCTCGGCTCTCAGCATCGTTGAAGACTCCCAGTTTCCCTGCAGATGCTGCCCAGTGTCCCAGCGTGGCTCCCTCTGGATCTTGGTGGAGAAGCGGGGTGGCAGAGATGGCCCTTCTGTGGGCACCACCTCAAATCAGGAGGAGATTCATTGATTTCAATTTTTGAAGGTGGCTGTTAATCAAATATGCAGCAGGGGATCAAAGTTTAGCAATAAGCACTCTAAGCCTCAAAGATGCCAAACTACTCCTTCCTCATCTCTTTAAAGATGACATCGTTTTGTGCCCTTTTGCTTTCTTCTGAGTTCTTTGTGCAGAAAAGCCAGCTCAGTTAAAGCAAGGAGATGCCGTTACGTCTGCGATGCCCTGTAAGTTCCTGCCTGTAGCCCGTCTTGATGGAAGCTAATGCTGGTGGCGAGTCAGTGGGTGCTGAGGGCTCCCAGGACCGCCCGTGGCTGCAATGGGCTGGGCAAGTGTTAATTAATCCTCTGCTCCTTTGGAGGAATGTTTTCCAAGACTCATTTTACGTGCTTTAAATGAAAGCACAGAGAGTTTCCTTTGTATGTTTTGATAAATGCTCTCTTATTATTTATATTACTGTGGTGTTCAGAGGCCTTAGAAGAGATTGGGGTCCTGTTGCAATAGGTACTGTACAAAACCTCTCTGAAGAGCTGACAATTTAAACAGCTAAGGCAAAAATTGGAGGTATGGAAATACAGGGAAGTGATTTGCCAAACACACAAGGAAGCTGGGAGTAGCTCTCCTTCCCCATTGCTTGGGTCACTCAGTGGTGCAGCTAAAGACAAGACCCAGCTGTGGCCAAAATCATTCCTCTTTCTTAGAAGTTGACTTCAATATGGCCTTGTGATCCCCTTTGGAGAAAATAATGTCTTGCAATGTTGTTCAGCGTGAGCTGAAATTCAGGAGCTTCATGGAGGGAGCATGGTGGCATATAGCAGAAGGAGAAATGATTTACAGCAAACTGGGAGCCACCCTGCTCATCACATTCCTCGGAGTATCTCACTTGGGAAAATGAACTTCAAGATAACAATACTTTTAATCCATTTTACGGATTTTTCGACCTTTGGAGAACTAGGAAACATTTTCTATACACACTGAGTAGTCCTTCACCCAATAAGCAGCCACTAAACCTTTTCTTGCCCGAAAGCAGCTGCCTGTCCCTCGTCTGTCACAGTGTGCCTTGGACTGCCGCATGCTGTAGTTGTTTTCTCTCACACAAACGAGCAAATCAAGTCACTCAGCCCTCACTGGGGACTTGGTCTTCATAAAGGAGCACAAGGTCATTTATAATAACTAGCAGGGGCTGACCCACAGGCAAAATGTGAACTCCCAGTGCAAATATACATCTGGCCATCCTGGGTTTTAAATGATGTATTTTCTTCCTTCCCCCGCAACGTTGTCCGTTATCCTGACCGGTGTGGACAAGACAAATAGCACCACACACCAATGTGTCTCTGTCAGAGGACGGAAGCGGCAACGAAGGCTGCAAATGCCTTCTCAGAAGTCACTGTTGACCTTACTACTAACACAGACATTTCTGACTCAGGAGGCGACTCCCCCTGTGCTCCTATGTGTCCCAATTCCTGTATTTGCTTGGTGATTTTTCTTTATCTCCTTGCTTTTTTTCCGTTGACTTCTTCCACCGGCAGTGGCCATCACTCACTGGGTCACCCCAAGTCATCCTGAACCGGAGCATTGGCAGCACTTCACTTCTTAGTCAGCCAACTCATGGGATCCTGGCAAACCTTTTCTCTATAAGGATAGGGTCCAAGCTGCTCTTTGATGTTGTCAAACCATGACTTCCACTGGTCTCCCTGCTGATTTCTTTGCTCTCTCTCCCTGGGAGTAGAAAGCCACAGGGAAGCATTTAGTGTTGTATCAGGCACTACGCCAATATGGTCTCAGTCTTTGTTACTGTGTGGAGCAGACAGCCTGTCCGGTCCTGGATCTATATGAGGGATGCTTTCATCTTGTAAGAATGCTGTGCATTTCTTCCATTCAGGTTGTTCCACCTATAGAGCCCATCCAGGCAACCTCTATAATAGACAGCCCTCCTGAAATTCAAAGGAACTGCAAAAATAACAGAGTTCAAAGTTTGCACAGAATTTATGTTTAATGGCTTCAGAAACATAGAGGACAAGGTGAAATCTGTATTTCTGGTGGGATACTGATTTATTTCTGTTCCATTTGCCTCCTAAGGCTTGAAATATGTGGACAGAAAGAAGTCACTCTCCGTATCTGAGGCAACACGGGCCAAATTCTGGCCCCTATTAAAGTCAATGGCAAAACTCCCATTGACTACGGTGGGGCCAGCATTTCACCCCATGATTTCTCATCTTGCTTTATTTTATTGACCTTTCTCTTGAATACTAGCGAAATGCAAATATTTTTTTCCAGCACAAGCCTTTGTACTCTATAAACTCTGCTGGATCCAAAGTACTTCATATGTATATAAGAAAAACAGTTAAAAACGAAAGAGAGAGCAGTTAACTGTGCAAATAATGATCTCCACAATCTATAAAAAATGGTCATCTTCAAAAAGAGACAGTGGTTTAAATGGTCAGAATAAATAAAACAGGCTTAAGGCTAACATTTGCACCACAAAGAGCATTCTTAAGCCTGCATGGTACAGACCACACATCTTGGGAATGCAGATCGCCTCTGAGGCCACCTCAGCATGGCTCCATAGTGGCCATGAAATCACAGACACTTTAATATCATTTTAACATCATGCTGATGTACAAAGCCTAAGGAATCCAGCAGTTCTGATGTGAGAGGATGGGGGATGCTCCCATTCTTTTGGCATTGTTCTGGCTAACTGTTTGTGGTGGAAAAAATGGATGTTTCATTCTATGTGGGTTCAGTCTCAACAGGGAAGAATAAAAGTAGCTGATTTCAGAGACAAACAATTGCCCTCTTTGCTTTTTCCCAAAGCCTTGTCTCATCCTTAAAATACTTTAGAATAATACCCTCTGTGACGTGATTGTGAATCCAGGTAGCTTCACAATTCATTAAATCTTTATTCTGTCTTTTTGTGGAAACGCACACTGGCAGTGCAAATTGTTAAAGCTGCTTTTCACAATAATCTCACTTGTCATAGTACTCATCCCTTGCCCACCAAATCCTGAGTTTCATCACAAACCTTTCAGCCAGCATTGTTGATAATATTAAAAGGGCTGTGATGGACTGGAGATTCAGGTCTTCCAAGAGCATCTCAGGCATTTGGAGATGGTATGCACAGTTTAAACAGTCTTCAAAATGGTAGAAGGACATGACCCTCACTAAAATGATCTTGATTTTCATATAAGCAAACAGAAGTACCGGAAGTCATGTAAATGCCAAGCCAAGTAAGAGCAGCTGTGGTGGGAAGAAAGCAGAACTCTCAACTCCCAAAGCAGACATAGGATCATACCCAGCACCTTGAAATGAGAAATGATACAAGCCAAATAATTTGGAAAGCTTGGTATCACCACCAGTGTGCCAGTGTAGAGCAGAAGGCTTCTCTCATTTCAACCTTCACCTTCATCTGCTGCGTCAGTGCTTTTCAGCATCCTTAAGTCCATGAACAACCTCACTTTTGCAGGATGTAATATCCAAGAACTGCCTTGTCTGGTGCTGCTGTGAGGGCTTTCCTTTACAACCAAAGAGAAACAAGGCTAAGTTTTAAGTGCTTTGGGCTTACGTCTTCTCCTCTTTCATTTATTTTTGCCTCAGAATGTGCCTTTCTATTTAAAAAAAAAAGCCAACAAAGAAATTGCTACCATCTCTTGGGCCACGTTCTGATGCCTCATGGACCACCAGTGGTTTGCAGACCACAGGGTGAGTAACGGTGCACGAGAGCACATCGCACGTTAAGTCCTCCGCACTGGCTCCTTCTGCCAAAGTAACTCTGTTCGCACTAGCGTGTTTGCCCTTGCTTTGTCAGACCCAATTCTGCGTGATTTGAGTTATGAAGCTTCCGTCATGTCTTTGGGGAAAATTATTTCACTGTCTACCAGGTCTCTTGGGCCAGAATGTGGATTCGTGAAGCCTGCGGTGTGTATTTAGTAGAAGAGGGCTTTGAAATTAATAAGGTTGAGGAAACGGGGCCAAAATTCTGTCCTCAACCTCACCGGTGCAGTGCTTGTTAGAACACAGAGGAGCCGGCTGAATGACAAGGGGTGGAGGATGGGGGGCTTCTACAAGGGCCGGTGCATCACTGAATTTTGTGACCTTTGGGAAATCCTTTGTCTTTAATCACCCTAGCTGGGAAACCCACTAAACCATCAAACCCTTGCTAAAAAGCCAACTTCTGCACTTAAATCGGTGTTATCACTTACATAAATAACAAACAAATCAAATGGTTTGGGCTCTATTTCCTGTCTGGAAGGAGCGTGAAGACTGATCACTCACATAAAGCAAATTTTATACCAGTTTTGCTTTAAACAAGTGCTGTATTGCACTTGTGAACACGAGTTAACAATATTGTTCTTTCTGAAAATGTTAGCGCTCACTGAAAAGTTTCAGACAAACATCCTACGAAGACTTAGTGGCCTGAGCTTGTTTGACTTGGAATCAGACTTGATTTCTAATTAGCCAATCTTCAGCAGTCTGTCAGAAAGTGCAACGAGCTGCCAATTTTCACACCTTAGCCCAAAAAAAGATTGCAATAGAAGTCTTAAGAAAAATGGCCTATCACTTCTACTGCTAGGAAATTCCCAATATGTTCAAGGTTCTTCTTCTCCTCCATTCATACACGCATGCACACATACATGCATATACATATATATAATGTGCCTACACGCTCACACATGACTACCACCCAAATCTTAACATATAAGCTTAAAAAGTCCAAGGTAAGAACATTTCCTTAATTTCCTACAATTTTCCATAGAAAAGGAAAGTTCCATGTATTTAAACAAGCCTCAATCATTTAAAATAACCAATGTTAACCACCATTTTAGCTGTTTAAATCAAAACACATGCACTGATGTTTTTATAACAAAAATCTATGGGGAAATGAAAAGAAAATAGCGCGTGGATAAAACATGCTGAAATATAAGCTATCAAACAGCTGTTTAGGTCAAGCATAGAAGTGGTATAAGTAGCACAGCTCAATGGAGTTGAAACTGCGCCCATCATTATTTTAAAGGTCTTAAAAAAATTCCATTACAAGTCCCAAATGTATCAATATCATTTTCCTCCCTAATTTTGTTCATTAGGATTCTTTGTGGATCATTTTCCATGGCCCCCAAATGTCAGATGTGAGCGGCTCCCAGGGGGACACCTAATTGTAAGGGATTCTGGTGAGAAAAGAAGAAAACTTGATAATTTTCATTCTATCTTTTATTTTGGGGTGGGAGGGGGCAGGGGGTTCCAAGGTTTCTCTTTGGCAGACATTTCATGATTAGTTGTCTTCACCTTTGAATTGCTATTTATCTTTACACTTTGATTTTAGACCCTTCATTTACAATCCTGTAACGGCCTTCAGCATCTTGCTTAGAGAAAAGGCTGAGGACTTTGGGTCCATCATAAATAGATATAATCTTGACTCAGATCCAGCTCAGAAGGAATCCTCGAAGGGGCTGAGTGTATCATGGATCTCACATACTCTCCTCTTTTACAAATGTGCTTAAGAAGAAACAACCAGTTCTCCATCTGCAGATAAGCTACCTTTGGTACCCAAAAGATCACGAGCATAGTAACCCTATGCTCCCTGAACCCTTCCTCTTTGAAGGCATTGTTTGGAGAAGTAACTTTTTCATCAGAGATTAAAAATCTGAAAGCCCGTTAAAAAACCCAAAGCAAGTATTACTGTCCTTGCTCCTCAAGTGGCTAATTTTCATGGAGATTATTTCTGTGCCTTCAGGCTTAAAGTCCAGATTAAGTTAATGTGTTGTTTTAAGGAAAAATGTAGAAATGGAGACTAAACAGCAAAATATGTGTTCTTAATGGTGTTGGTAGATCCAGAGACATCTCCAACCCATTTTTTGCTTCTGCTTCACATTTCAAGTATGGTTCTGTCTTCTTTTCTCTAATAGTCTTCAGATGCGGTGGAAAATATGGTTTTCTGTCAGCCACAGTGGTTGTACAGCTTCAAGCCCTTAAACTTTGCCTACAAACTGCCTTATGGGGACCTCTTGACACTTAATCAGAGCATCTGGTACAAGGTCAGTGGGGTTTAGTCCTGAAGACTTTTTTCAGCTGTTACTGAGTTCCTAACTCAAGCAAATTTCAACTGACTTCAAGAGACATTTTGGCCAATTAAAGTCTAGGTGAGAACACCCAGATTTGGCCAATACTAATAAAATTAGAGAAATGTGACTCGCTTCCTCAGCTAATAGTTTCCTTAAAGGCACTACCACATGCCGCCAGATTTCTGTAATCTCTCTCGGCAGCTCAAACCCAGCTCCCCTTGATGCAGTGCCTGCCCCCATAGATGTCAGTGGCAGTCATGTCTGCTAGGGATTATTTGCATTCCTTAAGCAAGCATTCAGCCCATAAATTACATCAAGAAAGCCTCTTCTTTGAGCCCCCATTTTTAAATTCTTCTTTAGGAAGGTTTTCACTCATAACACGATCCATTAACTAAGCCATATGTACAATCCTCCATCCAGAACCATTCCACTCCCAAAAACACAACTGCTAGGGAGAAATGAATATTTGGATCCATTCTTGTTTTCCTTTCTGGCTGTTTATTTAACACCGGAAAGATTATTGAAGATGTTATCTCAGAGAGAGTTCACTGGGGCATTTTTCTGTGACGGTATTATTGCAAGCGCAGTCAGCTGGCTCTTACTTCAACTAATAAAGGTGTATTAAGCAGGCAAAACTGATCAAATGTGCACTGACCGTAATTTCTTTTGAGCTTTTACTGTAAAGCAAATATTCTATTTCTTACATCTTTTGTTCACTTTTAAATGGTTCTGCTTTGCTTTCCCTTCCTAAAAAACTAGAGGGGCTTCATTTGGAAAAGGACTATCTGGGTGTCTGTCTCAGCTCTTCACAGCCACTAGTACCAATGTAAGAGTGCATAAACCAGGAAGGTCCATATGTTCCCTGTGAAAAAGCTTTCCAGCACCACAGCACACGTGAAGTCCTTGCTAGGAGAAGAGCAAAGTATTTAAAAGTTAATGGAAATGCCCAGATAGGACTAAACCATGATTTACAGTCCAGGCTACTGCAGAAAATGGTCTTTCTGCACCTCCAGACTTACTGGAGACTCCTGCCAGTTTGAGGAGAGGGAAAATGTATTTCCAGTTGCAGATCTGGCCATTTATAGTCACTCAAATCTGCCAGTGCCACCATGGGTTTGTAGGCATTTTTAGTGGCCCACAGAGCTCCATCAGAGTCTTCTCCAGTCATTCTGACACTTCAGCAAGGGATTAATCCATGCAGTATGGAAACATGGGACTATTCCTATTAATATTGTATAAATAATGTGCCACAAGTATCATGCAGACTTTAAGAAAAGCCTCAACATCACCATTTGGGCAGATGAAGTTTAACTGTACTCTTTTTTCCTGCATTTCCAGCACTTTTAACAGACTGAGGCTGAATTTCATGGTCTGTTGGTATGCACTGTTACCACTCAATGATCGTATTCTTTCTGCCGACCTCACTTGAACTTGCTTCCCTTGAGTCCATGGCAAGTCCAGGAGGCAAGGGCTTGGTTTACTGCAATGAGCCCTCGGTGGGACTACACCTTTGGACCACCCAGGAACAGCAGTGAGTTGCAGCATGGGTCGTATCTGGAGCACACCTGTGCTCCTTGACCTGTGTTGGCTTCCCCTTCATTTCTGGTCTCATTCAAACCCACCATGACCTGAATGGTTCAGCTCACAGGTACCTCAGAGACCTCATCCCTTTCTCCTTCCCCCTCTTCCCTTGCAAACTTGACTGCAGCGGTGGATCTGACTTTGTTTGACTTAACCGGGAGCGACTGAGTGCAGCTGGTGTGAATGCTGCAGGCTTTGCTGGAAGCCATGGGAAGTCCCATGCCAATTTGCATCCTCTAAGAGCCTGGCCCAGGATGTTTTCTATTTTAATTTTTATGTCTGCACCTAGCGTTCCAGTTGGATGTATTTTAAAGTAAACAGAGTTGATAAATAAAAACTTGTGCATTTCCCAGTCATCCCAGAGTATTTCTGCTCCTCCCTTCTTGCTTCCCCCCTCCTAGTCTTTCACTGTTTGCACAGATACAACAATTAAATATTCAGCCAGCATGCCAGTTTCCTCTTGCTTAGTTGATTCATCCTCAAATCTGTTTTTTGAATGGACTTCTTCTAAAAGTAGTAATGCCAGAGTGGAGTATTTAGGTTCTTGGGTGGAAAACTCATTATGCAGGACTTTTCACCCCAAATTAGTCATCAATCATCAGCAACAAAGAACATTTTACTCTGACCTTGGGCTTTGCAAGAGCCAAAATGCAGAGGCTTAACAAGAAGAATGGGAACAGTAACACCAAACCGACCAGCAGCCGGCAAATAGCCCCATGATTTCTTCTGGATCTGGATGGTGGGAACAACAGGGGAGCATGACCATGTTCCAGGTGAAGGGGAGGTGTGGGGATGGGTCTGCCTTCCCCATCAGCTCTCGTGATGCTCACCTTCCCTAGCCTTCTGCATCACCAGCTCTGGAGTGTGTGTTTAGGCGCTTTTCCAAATCTGTGACTTTAAGAGAATTTGCCTTAGTTTGAAGCACCAGCCTTTGATCCTAGTAACCAAGGTCTTTATTTGTTTAAGACTGTAATTAACTGGAATTAGTAATGGAAAGATTTTTTAACTTAATGGGCCCTTAAGTGTTTGAAAAGCTCTGTTGCATTTTTTATTTTAGATATAAATCCCTCTCTTTTCCTACTTTGTGAAACTGCTTTCTGTTCATCCTTCTCATTAAAGACCTCAGAACTAAATACTGGGGCTTGTGACTTGGGAAGCATATGGATTTTACAGTCCATGCAAACCAAAAGACGAGGCATTCATCTGCCCAGACCGTTCCTGTTTGTTTATTGTCCCAGCAATGGGACTTCTTGGCTCGGCAGCCATCGGAGCACAGGTTCCAGACTCGGCTTTTCAGGCTCTCGCTGTGTGTCCCAGCTGCATTAAAACCCTGGCAGGTCTCATTCTTCTCCGATGGCCACCTTCCTTCACTGAAAACAAGCCTGGGGATCGTCAGGCCTTGGTTCCTTTCCAAAGTCTATTAATTGAACCTGCAGGGCTTAGTTCTAACACACAAGGAGCCCAACCCCGCAAGCTCCACGCAGCTGCTCTGCCTATTGCAAATGCAGAGCACATGCCAGCCTTACAACTCAAGGAAATAAGGGGCTATTCCCTGCCCAGAGGGACTGAAAAAACATAAATACTTGTTGTTTTTGTTTTTGTTTTTTTTTTTTAAAAAAAAAGACATTCTCATTGAGAGTATGTTTCCTGGCTATAAAGAAATTATTCCTACACAAAAATTGTTTTTGTGTCCAAACAGAGCTGTGGAAAGGGTCGGATGAGAAAGAAGCTTTCCTCAAAGGCCCACTGAATAAAAAGAGACTTTCTCACACCCTGACATCTGCTGCCCAGAGTCCATCCATCCCTGCTCATAGCCAGAAAGAGTGCTTGATGACCAGAGCAACTTGGGGAGGGACATTAACTCATTGCATAAAGTGGCCCTTTTGATGCAAAGTGTCACAGCTCAAATGTGAGACATCCTGAAGCCTGCAGAGAACCTCCTGAGCCTTCTGAGCTGCTTTGCCCATTTCTCCAGAGTTTTTATAGCTGTGGTTCACTTTTTTCAGACATATGGGAAAACAGCAGAAGGAATTCAGTCTTTGCATTGTATCCCCTCTGAAGCAAAGGGCTTATTCTGAGGCAGTGCAGGAGAGCTCCAGGTTTCTGAGCAAAACAGTCTCCTGCCAGGGTCCCCACCCCTCTGAGGAGTCTTCATCTTTGCTGATGAAAGCAAACACCTCCTGCCTCTGCACCTCCTTTGCATTATCTTCTTTTGAGCAGTGGACACATGTCTTTTCTGTTTATCTTCTTCAGCTGGGAATTTTCTGAGTCTCCATGTTTCCAGCCAGCCTTCAGACAGAGGGTGATTAAAGGGCTAAAGTTATCAACCCACAAGTAACTGGTTAATGTTGTTTGGCATCTCAAAAGTTACTCCCAAAGGATATGGGTCTCCCACAGGCCCTGTATCAAATCTGGCAGCCCCTTGTAAGGGTCTCAGATATTTCAGGATGCCTCAAAGCAACATATTGAAGCCCCTTTGGGGGGCTTCAGTCTATGGCTGGGTCAAGGTCAGTTCAGCATTGCCCTGCTTGGATATAACTACCCAATGCCTATGACCCCTTGCAAGCCTTGTTTCACCTGCCAGTCTGCTTGGCCCCAAAATGCTGGAGGTTCCCATCATGAGCAATAGTTCACTGAATGAAAAGGGGGTGAGAGACAGGTACAGCCTTATCCCACTGCTGGTGAACTCAGGCGAGCCATCTCTATCAACCCAGGTAGAACCAGATCCCACAGATGACTGGGGAAGGCAGAGGGGAGCAAATACACAGAAAGCCATTTGTTTGAAAACTGGGACACACATTGACTGAAAATATTTTGCAGCATTCACTCAGCCCTAATAGGAACTCACACATTCCTTGAAATAGGCTATTCATTATACAGCAGCTAGTAAAAAAGAATGGATTTTTTCCCCTAGCCCTTAAAACATATGATTTTTCACTCCAACAAGGACTTTACAAAGTTCACATGAAGCAACTTCACCGAGGGCAGCGCGTACTGCCATCGGCCGTGCAGGGCTGGGGCACTTGCTTGG
Source organism: Eurypyga helias (assembly GCF_000690775.1). Taxonomy (NCBI): domain Eukaryota; kingdom Metazoa; phylum Chordata; class Aves; order Eurypygiformes; family Eurypygidae; genus Eurypyga; species Eurypyga helias. The sequence continues at coordinate 35,560 of NW_010263776.1, forward strand.
GGCTCGGCAGACCTGGTGCAAACCCATGTTCATGGGCCCCTTGTGCCTGGGAAGCTGTGCCAAAGCCATGAGCTTTTATTAGCACTAACTTTCCATTTAGTCGGGAGGGACCTTTCCATTTGCTTCCCCTGCTGTATAGCACTGGCTCCACCTCAACATTTGCACCTTATAAAGTGTTGTCATGACCCGACTAGAGCAGTTTATACAAGGCCCTTCAAGATCCCCAGTAATGAAGAGTAAATAACCGAGGAAAGCTTTCTCTCACTTTGCAGCTTTCTTTCAGTCTCAAAAGAAATAAAACAACTTACTTAACAGCATTCTTTAATCTTTTGCACCAGTGGCCTCCTTTATAGGGTGTTATACAGAGCCAGTGTAAATCCAACCTCTGTAATGGGGTCAGTGTTTCTCAACAGGTGTTGGGTGGATACAGTGTAAGATCTATTTTTTCAATAAATGTCAAGCCAGAAAGCTTGCTGTTCATACACAGGCAACGTTAACATGTGGTTCTCTCACGCGCTCACCCTCCCTTCCCCAGCACCCCTCTCCCAACCTTTTTTTTTCCCAGCATCTCACCAAGATCTCCAATTCAATGAAGGAAAGCAGTGAATGCCCATTGCCCAGTTGTAGGAACAAGAACACAAAATCTGCTGACCTGCCGTGCTTTGGGCATGACAGATCCCAAAAGATTAGACAAATCCTTCCTCCCACTCTCTTTCCACAGAGGGGCTGCAAAGAATACTGGTGGTGCAGGGGAAGTACAGCAGGCAAAGTCATTCAAAGGAACTCGCTGAGTTCTTTGGCAGCAGCCCCAGGCCTGATCCCAAAGATTTTAATTATTCTTTTACTAAGGCAAAAGGCTCTCTGGAGTGAGCAGAAAGCTCATCTGAATAAGGATGACATTAGTGAGCCCATGGCCATCAAGTTACAGCCTGAACATGGTAGTTGACCAACAGGTTTGTTTCAGTGAGTTCATACTTTTACACCTCCTGTGCAATGGTCCAAGAAAATATCTCATAGCAGCATCAGTAAATACGATAATTAGCTATACAATTAGCTCACAGACAAGCAAGTTATCTGAATAATGCAAAGTTATTCTCATGTATATGACCAATATTTTAAATAGGTCTCCTTATATATTTGCATTTTAATATAAATGGAAGTCTTTGCATGTGTCATCTTGGGATTAAGCTAGTGTTCCTCAGCTGGCAACTGCCAGGTTGTTAATAATTAGGCAGCTGCTCCTCCCTGGTGCCAAAACCTGCTGGAGTCCCCATTCCCCAACATTCTGCGGCTGTGAAAGATGGGTCCAAAGAATGAAACCTTATTTGCAGTATTTACTTGTGGCTACAGTAGCCTGTGCTGCCTCTCTGCTTGACTGTCCAAATACCATATGGGAAATCAATGCAAAATATTTCCATGAGTATTCATTTGCATTTAAGGTGTGTGTGGGAAAGATGGTGGTGTGGCTGTGGAAATCACACTTTGCAATCATTTGGACTTACTCAGCAAAGTATTTACTTATGTACTTAACTTTAAGCATGTTCTTAAGTCCATCTCCTATTCATCAACACATTTCAGCATCTAAATAAGTCCTTAAGCGCTTTGCTTTATAAGGGACAATAAGAACTGAAGGATGCTGGGAAAACATTTGTGGAAAAGCAATTTGCAAGATATTATAGAAACCAGACCTTAAATTTGCATGTTCAAATGTCCTTGCTATGCTCTTTCAGTGAGAAATACTATGTGGTCTGTCAAAACTGAGCAACAAAGTTCTAATTCCAACATTTCTGAGCAAACTTAGGGTCTGATGAAATAAAATATCCATACAGATTGTCATCAAACAAGGCAAGAGAACAAATACTCAAGGGCATTGCAAACTGCTCACAGATATTCCATGAGCCACTACAAAAAAAACCCAAAAAACCCACCAAAAACCCAAAACAAAACACACATTTCAAGACACATTAGGTATTTGTTGTTGATTTTCATCTGGTGGTGGGCATAAATTACAAGTGGTATATAGCAAATAAAAAAAAAGTTTGCTTATATCAGGTTTGATTCTGATGGCATTTGGTGACCACCGATCCAGTTATGCCTGGCTGGATGTCAGTTAAAAAAGAAAAGATTTTTTTCTGCTCTGTTTTTATCTGGTAGACCAGAAACCAACTTACTCAGATTATTAAAACAATTTCAGAATTAACAATGAGTGAAGTGCTGCAAACATTTTTGTATTTGGAGGGGAAGAATGAAATTGGTGCAATATAGGATCATGTGGCCTGGCTGAAAAGGACATATTCTTTTTTGTTTTCTTTTCTAATCCAGTTTGACTAGTCAAACTACCTTGTGAATTGGTATCTACTATTTTTTTTTGCATTGATATCACTCAGTTCCAGTGTGTTTGGATCCTGTCTCTACTGTTTAGTTGACAGAGTTGCAATGGAGTGGAATGTACTCCAGGGATCAATCAATACACTTTCTAACTAGTTAGAGGGGGGGAAACCCCACAAGTGGACAGAAATCACAAGTAAACAAAAAATTATTCTATGTTTCAGAAATATTTCACTCAAAATATCTACAGAAATCTAGTTTAACAGACTCACTCCCCCCAGTGAAAAAAAGGCATTTCGCCCCCAAACAACATTCTAGTTATGTCTTGATGAAATTGATTCTTCACTCTTTCTCAAAGCTGACTTAAGGAGCACTTTTTAAAAAAGATGAGACTTTTCATCATCATAACAAATCCCACCGCATACTAATGTTTAGATCAAACCAATTGAGGTTGAAAGTGAAGTGTCATGGTAACGTGACTGTCTCAGTCAGACAATGAGAAATACTTCCATTAATAGCTGTTCAGGGATGCAGGTTTAGTGAAGCAGTTGTAAGAGAAAAGGAAGGAGGTAAATAAAGCTGTAGGATCAAGTCCTTCACTGGTAACTTCCAAAACTGTTTGGATGACATCAGAATCAGGAAAGACCTCCATCTAAAAGCTTCCAAGGTTGAGTAATGATGAAAGTGATTTATTTCTAATGAAGATACAATAACAGATATTTTGAAGTCAGATGGAATTATGAGGCTGTGTGTGCTATCGAGAATAATGTTTTTTTCCTAATGAAATTATATTTGATTGAGGAACTTAGTCCTGATCAGAAGACTTCAGAGTTTCAAGAGGCATGAGAAAATACAAGATTTGAAGATGCAGCAGAATGTAGTTACTTCTAAATTTAAATTAAACATGGATTGTTTGGAATAACAAATAATAATAATAATGCTCTATTAGTAGAAGACAGTTACTAGTTAGGGAAAAGATGTTAAAAACAAGGGCAAGAATAGAATGATCTTTTCCCTGGTTTGTCCATTCCAGCAGCTTACAAACTAAATGAACCAGACATTGCATAAAGACTCCCATGTTTGGTAGCCACCAGCGAACTTATCCACCATTAATTTGTCTAATCCCTTCCTGAATGCATTCTTTTGCCCCCTATGACATTCTGTGGCAGAGATGCTGAATAAATACGATCTCTGAATATTTGTTCAGATTTTGCAAGCAATAAAACAAATAGTAACATAGGATTAAGCCATGATTGTGCAACCTCAGCCCTCATGTATCTCAATAGGGGTTTCAACTGTTACGTTTCATTGCAGTTTGGGGTTTCTGGAGAACAGGAGCTGCATGTTCCTCTAAGTTTTGTTCAACACTGTGTGAGCTGCCATCACTGGGAAGGAAAATTGGAGCTTGTTTCTGTACAGAATTTGGACAAGGCCACATTATTCTCCCAAGGACATGCTTGCAAAAACATGGTTTCCTAAAAATTACTCATGCATTTACATACTTCTGCCACAAAAGCAAAATGCTACTATAAGTGCAAAAGTTGAAAAGTTACTAAGAAAGCCCACAGCTTTCAGTTTTCCTTGGAAATATTGTAGAAACCTTGCAAGCTTCTAATTAAAAATTAAGGAAACCACAGGAGACACCTTTTGGAAAAAGCCTTTGGTTTAAAGCCTTTAATTTTTGGTTGAATAATTATTTGGCCCAATATTTTCAAGCAACACAAGTCATGAGTAACTTTCATTTCTTTGCTTCCTTATAGGGATCAAACCCTTAGACAGTATCACAGAAATTTCTTCCAAGTAAGGAAGTTGTTCCTGCTTTCAGGCAGTGGGACAGCCTTTCTTTCAAGAGCAATAGCTCCTCTGAAGTCAGTAGCTATACATCTTGCTCTTGCTATATACATTTGCATGAGAGATTTAGAGAGGGTTTGTTTTGGGTTTTTTTTATTCTGTAAACATAGGGATTCAAGTTACTGTGGATGTAAACAGCCATATCACATGAAAGATCTTCCCAGGTTCAGTGCTGGTATTGTTAAATTTTGTTGGTGAGTTTCTGAGTCAGAGACAGTTTTATTTTATTAATTTTGTAACACACTAGTTCATTCTCTTGTAGTATTTTGGTCTGTTATTTAATGTTATCTGTCATCCTGACAGTAGTGTCAAGCTCAAAGTAGTGACATAACTTTTAATTCCAAGAATATTATTCAAACCCTAAAATGTGAATTAAGAGATGAAATATTTATTAGAAAATGTAATACCACAAGGAATTTTTCAGCATGTGAGACCATAACTGCCAGATACAGATGGGAGGACAAACACTACTCGTAGTGGCAAGACATGGGTACACTGAGATGTAATTACCAGTAGATACCTTTCACAGAAAACCACAGAAGTGAATACATTTTAAACCTTTTTTTTTTTGGCATGTAGAGACAATCTTCTGGAAGAGGAGACTGAGAATCAGAATAATACCTCAGCCTTTGTGAGCTGACCCGAAGAAGGGGAGAGAATAAGAGAATAAACGTCCCAATGTTTGTAGCTATCAGGTCTGCTTTCTTGCTCATTTCATTTTATTTCAAAGAGAGATCTCTGATTAGGGCAGTAAGTTCCAGCTAAGATTTTGCTGACTTGTACTTGCAGGATGTTTGAAAATTCTGTGCACCAGAAGTGGGAAACGGATGTGGGTCTCACATGGCAAATGAGAGGAAAAACTGGAAGGGTCCAGTGCTAACTGGCTCACTTCATAGGGTCTGTTAGGGATAAGAATGGAAAAATAGATGAATCTGCAAAGGAAGCTGTGTTTTAGAGGTCAGCAAGCATAGGGGTAAAGCGAGAACTGCCAAAAGTCAAGCTGAGTTAGACCTTGCAAAGGATATTAAAATAAACAACAGAAGTTCTTTAACCAGAAGAATCAAAAACCAGAAAAGACGACATGGGTTTGCGATGCAGTATGGACAGCGATGAGATTAAAAGAAACTGGGTATAATTCCCAAAATTAAAGTGTTGCATGTGTTTTCAGTAAGGAAGAGTGTATAGAACATAGGGTAAAGGCTGGATGGCTCATGAGTGGCTGGGAATGGAAATTACCACATCTGAGATGGAAAGAAAACTCTGAGGACTCAATATGCTGAAATCAGTGTACAGAGGGAAAAAAAAATCACCCAGAATAGTGGAAAAACTGGCACAGTCCATCAGCCAGGATAGAAATAAATGAATCCAACTGCAGTGACCTGAGCAACTACAGATGCCTGCAGCTGTCCTCTGTAATCTGAAAAGCTTTAGGAAAAAAGGAGAATAAGGGTGATTGCAGACATCAAGGTAAAGAAAAGAAACAAAATGTGAGCTTACCTGAGGTAATTCTAACAAAGTCTTTCTCTGATCTTTTTGCATTCTCTAAACAGAGTTAGAAAAGCATGTAGTGCTCCAGAGGAAGTGTTTAGTTAAGAAGATGACAGCAGCTTGCACCAAATTGTAATCCAATAAGAAACCTGCTAAATGGGAGCAAATAACATTGTCTGGAATGGTTGGATGGTGGGAGGTTATAGGCTGTTCGCAAAGATCCATCTTCAGTCCAATTTTAAGTGATGTTCCCAAGAACCATAGGACCAAAGCTCAGACAAGATTAGCCAAAGAAGCAAAATTAAGCCTGGACATAAATTATTACAGAAGAGACTCGGCATGGCACCAAGGAAGAACTTGAGTTCAACCTGAAGGCTGAAGTAATATAAGAGACATTAGACCTAAGACTGCAAGATATGAAGCTGAGAGAATAAGAACTTCTGCAAGTCAATCTATTCTATTCTACTCTAATTGATGGGAAAAGGCAGAGAAAAAGCCAGACCTGACATACATACTCATTCTCAATAAGACCACCAGCTGCTCATATGACTTGCTTGTGAAAAAGACAGGTGAAACACTAATGAAAGCGTTGAGGAAAGGGAAATAGGAATGTGATGCTGAAAGATACTGGTCCTCACCTAGAACACCATGTGCCTGTGGTTATCTGATCTGAATGGATGCAGTGGGATGGAATGAGGATGCTTGGTGGCGTAGGGATCTTGCTCTCTTAACCTTAGCAAAGTGAAGATGGAGCAGGCATACAACTGGCCCCTGAGATTGCATCCAGAGAAACATGCCAGCAGGGAGGGAGAACTCTCTGGATAAAGAACAATATTGGCATACACAGCAGATGCTGGCCAGAAAGGCATTTACGGTTTTAGAGGGAAAATGAGTGATCCAAAAACATATAGTTCACTGAATTTGGTGGTCTCTTCAGACCAAGACATTTCCATTGGCAACAAGAGGTGCTGGAACAAACTTCCTGCAGAAGTAACAGAGTAAGGAGCAAAGTAATTAAAAAGAGGAAACAGACCCCAGAAGTTCTTTGCAGTTCCTTATTTCTGGACGAGTAATTTGAGGCTTTGTCCAGAGCTTATTAAATTGTGCAGATTTCTCCATCAAGGCCAGTATTTAATACCTGCCCATATAACAGCCATCAAGGATCAGAAGGTACTAAATATAGATATTAAATAGTCTAGTGCTCCCTTACACTGGATTTCCATTCCACTTGAAACTCCTGAAGTCCCCTCCTTCCCTCCCAGCTCTACTTTTCAAACTGACACTTTTAACAGAGAATCAGGACTGAGCCATAAAATAATTTTCACAGTTTCTAAGCCAGTTGGCATAAATCATTGCCACCAAGCTGCTGACCAAAAGAAGCAGGTATTTAACAGAAAATCTTTGTGAAACACAGAGATAGTTACAGTTTTAGAGCCACATAATTTTAGCCTCTAACAAATGTTACAAGGAAGGCTTTATCCTATTTAACCTTGAGTCACTATCAAGAGCTTATTTTTAATGTGTTTTTCTCTGTTTATTCCCCTTCCTAATGTCATCACTAACATTCAAAAAGGTTTGTAGAGCACTGACATGTGGAATAATAAAGAAAAGATCGGTTTTTAAACACAGGAAAAAATCTCTTTCCATTCATATGACATATTTTCAAATTAAATAAATCAGTTTGCTCTTACCAAGTTTGCTTTTGGGTTTTCCCAATTTACATTTTATGAGCAGCTCCTTTCAGTGTTTTAAAGCTCATCTTCTGAGTACTTTGTAACTGAGATAAAAATCTTTTAAAATCAAGTGAATTATGATTAAAATCCAAAGAACTGATCTTCTTTGTAAGTTCTGTGCAAGTCAGAATACTGGATAGTCACTTCCTGACTTGGAAAATTAATGAAACATTGTCCCAACATATATAGACGTAAATGTTCAGATATAATGAATTGCAGCCCAATATTAAATCTGTGCAATTTCCCAAGCTCCAGATACGCTGACCCAATCACATGACCAATAAATAAAAAAGAAAAAACCCAATGAGGATTTCTCAAGAGAAAACATTTAAGTGCTATTTTAACTGTGCAGACAGGGTACAAGGTGCCTCCTCATGATTAAAAGCTGTAATTCATTCTCTTGGGCTAGACGCTGACCAACACAATATGCCAGATTCCATCCAGGGCCTAAATCCATAAAATTTAAGACTAGTAGAGGCCATTAGATCATCTAGCAAGCAGCCCAGACTCTTGTATTTTACCCCAGTACTGAGCCCTAAAGCAAGCACTTAGTTAAATCGTACCTGTTCTCCAGGTATCCCATCCTGATATAAGAACTCGGAGCTCATTATTTCAGGAAATAAAACCGCCCTTTAGACTTGTAGCTGTTGGGCTGATAGCTTTCTCTTGTATGGGATGACAGCGTTAAAAACCAAAATCCACCATCAGCCCCAAGGTGACTGCTAGGACATGGCAGCAGGTTGCCTGCACATGCCCACAGATGCCAACGATTTCTCTATACGGCCAGTGCTTCTGTAAAGAATTAAAGGACAACCCATACCTGTGAGACCCCAAGATTATCCTGATCTTTCTCTCTGCCTGGGAAGATAAACCTCTTAACGCAACCCATGAAAATGAGGTCTCCACGCAAGGACTAAGGTTGCTTGTTCGATGACCATGATTTGTGGAACATGCCTTGCATTCTGCAAGGGCAGGGGCATCATTAACCTTCCTTTAAAAAAAAAAAAAACCAAACTGCAATTAAGAATATCACTCAACTTTCTGTTTTAAAACAGTGTGTTCTCATGAGAGCTCCACAGGTTGTTTGAAATCTGGGCCTCTTCCCAGTATTTTTCAGCCAGTTTCCTGAGCTTGCTGACAGAGCTGTCTGGACGGCCACTGGCTCACATTCCTCGCAGTCTCTGCTCCAAGCCAGCTTCTTTGGGCCCAATTTCAACAAATACAGACGGACCACCACAATCCAGAGCTCAACATGGGACTGGCACCACATGCCTTTGAGATATTAAACATAAATCAGCTGTGGCGAGCAGAGACAGATGTGGGCGTTAAGAGAACCGCCAGCTCTATACGCTAAATATGGAGTTCTGCATAGGGAATGCCAAAGATCGCAGGTCTTTCTTTAATGCAAATTCAGCTGGAGAGCAATAACAGCAGCCAATTAACCAGTTTTCAATAGAAAGCAGGCACTTTGTATTGAATTTGCAGCTGGGAGGCCTGGGTTTGAGTCAAGAGAGGCGACAATATTGCAGCATCGAGTTGCTTTGCTTGAGCCCGAGGAGAAGGAAGTCAATTTTGTGTTACAATAACTTCTGCTGGGAGAGCATCACGTCTGGGGACCCTGATAGCCCTCAAAGAGTTTCCATGTGTCTGTTCTCTGAATTGGGAAAGCACCTATTCCTCTGAACCCTTGGAGGAGGCACAAAAGGCAACCTATTCCTGGAAACCTGTCTGAAAGGATGCGAGTTTGTCAAGTATAATATGAGACTGACAGAGAGGTGGAGCACAGCTTCAACTTGATCATTCTGGAGGTTTCCCAGGATTTGTAACTGGCACAGGGAACAACCCTGATTCCCAGGGGAAGCCACAGGGTATCACACTGTGGGCAGCTGAGGCTTTTGGGCATGTGTTGCTGCCTACCCTCTTCCTGCAAGAGTCAAATACAAATATAGCCTTGTGGTTTAGGTCAACCTGGTATTCCTGGACATGCTGCCGATTTCACTTCTATATCACTGATGAATTTGCAACCTTTATTTTCTGGAATGCTTTGCTCACATCTCGCCCTTCCACACCTGCAAACACCAAGAGGTCAGGCTGGACTATGCCATCAAATATACCACTCCATCAAACAGCGTGTCTCCCAATAAAGTGAAGCAAAGGTACCACAACGTATTGTGCCTAAATATAGTCCAGAGCCAATCTATATTTTTAATGATGCTTGTGAGTATTTATGCATATGGATAATTTTTTTCTTATACTTTTCAGTCCACCTGAGGCTGACAGCTTTCTGGCATTAGAGAAACCCAAACCAAAGCTTAGGGGTATGTATCAATAGGACTCAGTCTGAGCTGCTGCTGATATCAATAAGGCTGTGTCGTGGTTTAACTCCGGCTAGCAAAATACCACGAAGCCGCTCTCACAAATCCCCCTCCCCTCCTCCAATGGAGGGGACAAATTGGAGGAAAAAGAAATAAGGAAGCTCATAAAATTGAGATAAGAACTATTTACTAATTACACATTTGGTAATAATGGTACACATTTTGGCTTCAAGACACTCCAGCTGTGCTGGCTGGTCTCTACCTGCCAGCTCCATCCTTTTTCAAAAAGTGTTTGATGGCAAAGGAAGATCAGAAACTACTTTGGTTTCCAGAGCCGTAGCTAAAGCTGGGGAACATGCTTAGACAGAAAATGAAACACCAAATGTTTTATTCAGGGACTGGGAGATTCAACCAGATTTTGTATGGGAAGTTTACACTGATTACAGACCAGAAACATCTTGTTAAAACTCCTGAACCAAAACGGGGTAGAGCAGCCAGTAGCTGGCATATTACAGAGGGGGACTCTCATGTTAACATCTTATTACCATTATATCAGGTGGCTTATAAACACAGAAATGTTCACACACTCTCCTGAGTGCCACTGCAGGCTGACAGTGCCTCACAATCAGGTCTCACTCGCTGGATTTCCACTTGTAGGAAAAGTATTATTACTGCAAAAGAAGTTGCAGCAAGGTGGAAGCTGACACAGTTTTAAGAGAGAGATCTCTGCCTTCTTAGGATGGAGAGCAGTCTTGCCTCGTGGTCCAAGTTTCTGGTGTCAGCTCAAATTTTTGTCAGTGCAAAAGTTGGCATCAGTGCCAGTTTCTGCTAGAGATGGAAAGCTGAGACCTGAAGGAGGCAACAAGGAGCTAAATATAGATCCATGCTTTAATAAGATGTTAAGGTCTAGGGAAAGCAACCCTGTCCTTTGTGCTTCTGAAAGCTTGGTTACCCCTGTGGGCACTTTAACTAGAAGGAAACTCACTGTTGCTGAGCATCAAAACTCATCTGTTAAGACTGTCCATCTTGAATAAGGGATTTCCAAATTTTCCATCATATTTCTATATTATGGCATATTACTCAATAAGAATGGAGAGTTCACATGAAATGCAATTTCCCCCATAAATAAAAGTATTAAAATTCTTTAAGACTGAAGATGATGTCTACCACTTCCTCATCACCTTTTCCCCTCACCTCTAGAATAATTTCTCTGAAATATTTGATATGAAGAATAGGAAGTATTCTTCAGAGTATTAAAAAGGAAGTGCATTTGGAAACCCCTCTCTGTAATTATTCAAACACTTGCATAGTTCTGCAATTTATATCTGTGACTCCCCCCTCAGCAGTAATAAGGTTTCTTGAATTCTCAGCAAGTGAGCAAAAAAACATCAGAGGCTTGACTTTAATATCTCTTAGAAAAATATTTTTTTCTCTTCAAAGAAGACAGCAACAGAGATATCTGTCCTCAGGAGAGCAAGCTTGGTATATAGGGTACACTGTTCTGTCTGGGAAGGTACTGCTATAGATTAGGGTGTTTCTGAGCTGGCACACAGAATAAACACCACAATCTTAAAGCATGCCAATATTTTCTTCTTTGATATCAGGCTTAGTTTAGATATATATGTTTGGAGGGTTTCTAAGATGTAGAATTAAGACAGTGAACAAAACTTGTTTTCCAATATCCCTGCAAGCTTCATACATGTCCATTTAATAGAAGCCAAATTTCATAGCCAGGGACTAAAAAATAAGAGAACAAGATGTTACTAGGGTTCATTATAAAAGGTGAGCCTATCAGCAGAATTTCTGAGGAAGTAAATGTTTTCACTGATTTTATTTGCTGAGAGGAATTGCTTTGCACTCTCAATGGGTTAGGAAGAGAAAAAGCAAATTTCTTTTTAGCTGGGAAAGAGTGGAAGGGTCAGCTCCTTCTTTCCTTTTCATATAAAAGATACTGGTAACTTGAAGTTATCTGTGCTGCAGCCCTGGGCTTGTACCTCTCTACAGTCAGACTTATCAGCAGAGACACCATCCCATCTCCAACCCCTGAGCACAGCTATCCTCCTTTAACTTCTGGCATGTTCCCTGAACTGAAGTTTCCCTCCAACAGCATATGTGTGAGACATAAGGAATAAGATAAGAATTGTAATATATCTGTCTAATTTGTTTCCTTCCAGTGAAGATGAAGCAATACAGCTGAATTCCTTCCCCCACTCCCTTAGCAGCAAGAAAACTTTAGGAAAAAACCCCAAAAAACCCAACACCTTTTGAAGCAGTTACTGGTTGTTAGAGCATTGCTTCAGCTTGGTTGAAACTGGAAAGAGAGGCAAAATATCTCCATAAAAACGATAAAAATAAAGCTTCTCAAGTTTTAGGTTTCTCCACTAGGATCATAAAGAAGAAGCTACTTCCTTGGAGACAGAGAACAGAAGTTTCCTTTACCAGAAAGAAAGAAAAGAAGAGTAGATCTGTTACCTGCTTCCCAGAAGCTCATTCTCAGTTAAGCCTGGAGAAGGTAGCTGGCACTGACTTAAAGACGGTCTCAGACAAAACAACCCCTCATCATTGGCTAAGGTAAGCCTGCACCAGCACTTCACCACAGCTCATTTGAGCAGGGCCTGACAAGAGACACCTGAGCAAGTTTATAAACCTCTCGTTAAAATCTACACAGCTGACAGTTATGGAGAAAACTTAGAAAGCTAATGCCCTGGTTTCTTTTCTTCCCTGTCCTCACTGATGCAGCAAATCAAAGGGCAATGATTTTGCAAACACTGGTTGTGTCCACTAAGGCATTTCCAGGTGTGAGTCTGATGGGGATGGGGAGATAGACAAACCTATAAAATTATGCTAATTAGTTAAACAAGGATATCTAATGAGCATATCCACTGCCTCACCACTCTGGTATTTGGGGTAACACAAACTGTGTTAGAATTAGAGATGCATTAGCAGTAGATTTTGCTAAAATGATAACTTCTCCTCCTTCTTCTTGTAGAGAAATTTAAAATGTTATAATAATTTATAAAGCAGTGCAGGAATCAAGTGATATTAGAGGGGTTTGACCATATGATGAATCTTATAAGGTAAATAAGCCTCCTATTAACTGTGTAAGTTATCACATATTTTGGGAAAACCTGTCCTATAACAGTGTTGCCTACACCATCTCAGAGATCCCGAGCATAGTGCCTTTCTCTGCTGGTAAAAGCTGAACCATGTCCCATCTTGTTCTCTGTAACGGTGCAATTCTGGTTTTGAATACTTTCTTCTCACCATTGCTGTGTTCATGTCTATTAGCAGCAAAGGTATGAAAAAGAGCTGGAGAATACTGTCCTCTCAAATTCTGGGTTTCTTTCTCTGCTTTGTACTATTAACCACAGCACTGGATAGTTTGAGCAACTGTGTTATTTCAGATCAAGTCATAAAGCATTTTGGATTAAAAAGGCTAAGGAGTGATTTATATTAGCACCATTTAGAAGCATTAGGGTGTGCCAAGAGATTATGATATGCCAAAAAGTTACAAACATTTAGTACAAAAACAAAATTGCTGAAAGCCAGGTTAAATATAGAAACCAGGTTTGCTAAGAAAAAGCATTCAACCAGAAAAATGAGTGCAATTTTTTGACTGCTCTGTATAGAGACACAGGTGCTACAAGGAGAATTGCTATGCCAGATCAAAATAGAAGCCAGTTCTTGGAGGTTAATAAGGTCTCATAGATTGAAACCCCCAAGAGGGATTTAACTGTTGCAGTTTGGTTCAATATTGAGCCAGTGTGACTGAAATACTACTAGCAACTGCTAAGGAAACACGTAGCAAACTCATGGATAATTTGTAAGGTCTAAATCTTGGATCAGTGTTAATTCCCAGCCACTTTGTTATCACCAGTTCTGGAGGTCAATTCTCTCATTTTTTTTTCTTTTGGTTGAAGTTGTAGGAAATTATTTATCTCCTTTAATCCTGTAAAAATCAACAACACAAAAAAGACTCTTCCTTTACCCGTGTTAGATGGGTCTCCGAGCTTGTAAATCAACACTCTCTGAGTTCTCAGTTTTATCCTTTCCAGATTTTAACCCTCCTGCATTTATAAAGGACACTCTTCCTGAATGAGATTCCTTGATTTCTGAAGTTTCAATTTCCCTCTTCAGTGTTTTCAGCTGCGCTGGTTTTACTAGTGGGTATAATGGATGCTAAATTTACCATGAGCACGATATTTCCACTTTGAGCTGCCTTTGATTAACTGGCACTCCCGTAATTCAAAATGCTCGTGGCTCTTGCACCTAGCAGACCTTTGGCAGCTTGTGCTGGCTGCCCATTTTTCTCGGGAGCATTCATGGGGAAAGGAATTTTATGTTCGCTAAAGCCCCTCATGGTGAAAAATAAAACACAGCGCAACAAAACCCCCCCGGAGAGGTCAAGAGGGCAGCGAGGAAAGTCCTGACACGATCGTCCTTTGGAAAGATCTCCATGTGAGTTGTAAATAAGCGTTGTTTCTCTGCATCTCTGAACCTCACGATTCACAGACTGCTCGGAAATTGGGTAAGTGGTTTTTTGTTGGGTTTTTTTTACCCAAACTTGAGTAACCGCTTTTAAATGTATGGTTGGAAAATCTGGCTTGCACAGCAGACCTCACAGTCATTCTCCCAGTGAAATTCAATCCTTTTGGTTTATTTCATTTTACCTAAGACACCACTGAAGGAAAAATGGTTTTGGAGTAGATAAATCTCTTTCCATCCATGACTATGGTTTTTTTTACAGAAAATATTTTTTCTTTTTTCTTTTTTATTTTTTTTTTAAACTTGGGCTGTAATTTGGATAGTCTGTTTTCTGCTCTCTCTTTTCCACTGAATACAAGGCAAAGGCCCCTTGCACGGGGCAAGCCATTGGACCTGAGATTTCCTATGGCCGTGACTGGGTGTCTTTGCTGTATTCGATAAGTGGTCCAGACAGCCAGGAATGATTTACTGCAAGTCTCCATTTGCCATTGTGCTAGAATTACAATCTGGGAGGTTTTTCAGCAAGCATTCTCAGCCCCCATTTTTAATCAGTCTTTCACCCGGATAGGCCAAGAAAAAGTTGTAAAGTCAGAAGAAACGCTGGCATCTGTTCCGTGACTCAGAACAGAGCAGAGGTTGTCTCTCTTCCATTTTCTGCAAACTCCAATTTTTTTTTTGTTGACCACACACAAATGGTTCTAATCAGCTTCCAAAAGGCTCTTGTTGGCATTTTAAGATGTTTGCTCTTTGCATTCTTCTCTACATCCCCCTTTCCTTTCTCATCTGAAAGCAAAGAGGATGTTGAAAAAACGGACAATTTTTTTCAGAGCGATTTTGGTTTTCCATTAGCTGAACACTTCTATTGAAGGGTGTTGTGCAATGAAAGTGCAACGGATATGGAAACCTCTTTATTATGCTTGCAATGTCAATTCGGACATTTGTTTTAGTTGGACCATGTGAAACACGGTCATGGCAAGAACAAGCCAGCAGTTTGCTTCTTTAATGACCCTTCCTCCGCTAATGGGGCTCAGGCTGTCAAGCAGTGATGCATGTTCCTCGATCACAGGTGAATTCCGGTGCTTGTCCACCTGGGGCCAGCTGGGAGCTGACAATGCCCATGTCAATCAGCTACCCATGAAGCATGATTGGCGATGCTTCTTCGAATGAAGCATCCTTCAATCACACTGCCAGAGGAAGTAGTTAAAGGCCTTTTTCACCTCTGATGACACTGAGTTGTTGAAGACAGAGAGAAAAAATTGAAAGCTCCTCATGAAGGAGAAAAAGAAAGATGGTTGTTGGCTTGAGAGCTGTTGTGACTTCCCATAGTGAGAGAGCACTGAGGTTGATGAGAAATAGAAAGAAAAAAAAAAAAATGATATAATGACCAACAACTGAAGACATATGTCTCTTCCAAAAGATTTTCTCCTCTGCTATAATATTGACAGTGAAATATATTCCTTTATATAAACAAAAATAACCCCCAAAATATGAGCCCTTGGCATAGGTCAGTAAAATCACACATTCTGAACAGGGCCAGGCCAAGATGGAAAAATACTCAGTCTATTTTTCCTAAAATCTACCATATTTCTCCACTCTCCTTTTTTTTTTTTTTTTTCCCCCAGTGTGAATGTGTATGCAAGACGCTCATATTTTGCAGGTATGTTTGAGTGACACACAACCGCAAACCCAACAGGTGAAACCACAGCGGCCCTCAGCGGCCTAACTTCTATGAAATGAAGTCCAATGGTTCTTGTTTTGGGTCAAGGAACATCAGATGTTAAGCGACAAACACCTCCAGAGAAAGGATTCTCCACTCCTCAGTGGCCTGGAAAGCACTTCCACAGATGGCCTCTGTGGATACCACAGCCTCCAAACTGAAGTCCCTGATTTCCTGAAATAATTTCCTGTCTGAAAGATCCTTGGTTCCAGTAGAATTTTGATTAGAGCTAACTGAAGCTAATAAAGTTCAGTCATTTATTCACAGAATTGATCAAAAGTCCAGAGGACCCATCAAAAAGTTTAGATTTTGGTCCATGACAAGATGGAACAGATTGAGATGACAAACAGGTGGAGAAGCTAATGTTTCAAATCAGTGTAATTCACAGCCTTGAATAAGGAGGAGAGGATTTAAGAAAAAATATTTTTATCTGAAATTTCAAATTTCAGATATTTGCATATGTGTAATTCAATAAGAAACTCAAGCCACCATCTCCTCCATAAGACCTAACAGGCTAAGGGTATATTGTGTGGCATATCCAAAAGGGAAAAAAGATGGAGAAAACCCAGCTGTAGTTCTGGTTTTGGCAATCCTTCCTGGCTTCATTTTCCAGTGCCACATTTTATCCCTCGCCTGCTTAACTGCAAACTGTTAACAGCACACTGTTCAGGAAATCCCTGTGCGTGGAGACCAGCATCCCTGTGCCCCAGTCTCATCTGAAACGCTTGGATGTGTCAGTGCAACTCACAAGAAAACATTGACTTCTTGCAGAAACTATTTTTTAAAACCAGTGAAAAGGTGAGATTTTTTCATTAAAATACTATTAAAAAAAAAAAAAAAAAGAGAAAGGGCCAGAGCAAGGAGGAAACCTATCTCTTCTTGCTGTTTGGAGAGGTGGCATTTTGAAGGAGAGTATAAAATGAGTTGTCATACTGGCTTTCATTATTTATACAGCAACAGATAAACATTTGGCTTTTTCACATTATCCAAAACAGATCATGACCAGGAAAATAATCAGGGAAACACGATTTTATTGGCTAATATCCCCAGAAACCTGTTGATTCAACATCTGACAATGCTAATTAGTGGGCAATGCAAACTGTTCAAAGCGAAGGAGTCACTAAAAATATCAGGAATTATTCTCATACCATAAAGAGCATTTGCTCTTGTGTCCTCCTGCGAGCTGGAGAAATCTGGTTTACTCTGTATGAGTCATTGCTTTCTCCTCGGGGCACAGAGGAGCGTTTGTGAAGGTAACCACACAAACCAGCTGGAAGGTGTCCTCCATTAATCAGCTTCAGCAAACCCATCCTTCAGATTTTTCCCCTTTGCACAGTATTTTCCATCTTAGATGGGACTTGGCATGAATCAAAGATTAGTTGACAGAATGGTGGTGGGGCAGACTGGTGTCCACCCAACACCTGGACCCCCACCCACCGCTGCAAGGAAACAGGCATCTCTACCCCCATCGTGTTTCTCCTTCTCCTTCAGACACCCACATGATTTTATCCTGAGTGGCCCCAGGGAGGGAATGGGCAGAAGACAAATGTAAATGGTGATATATCTAGGAATTACACAGAATTGCCATTTTCTCTGATCAGATGAGCCAAGGTGTTTGAAACAAATGGAGTACACAGAGTAATGGAAAACTGAAACTTTGCCCCAAAATGTTGTTAATATCTACATTCTATTGTCAGTGCCAAACAATTTCTTTTTGTTTTTCCTTTCTCTCTTCCCCAGTGTCAACTATTCAGCAGCAGCAACGTAGGTAGCATGGACAATATAAAGCTCTGTTTTCATTATTTTGAACTAATTTTGCTGTGCTATTTTTAACTACTGTAAATGCTACTGCCACAGGGAATAAGTAGAATTATTTTGCCATTTTAGCAGACTGGAAAGAAATTGAATCAACTTTTGCATACAGTGGGATGTTACCCTTGCCAACACTTAAATGGAATAGGTTTGCCTGTGTTATTATAGGACCATAATAATGTAATTACGTAGTACTAGCAGAGTGTTTTACATCCCTGCAGTAGCCTGACATTAATCTGTGCAGTAGCTAAATATTATCTCCGTTTCATAGACTAGGAAAGTAAGGAGAAGAGTAAATTTCTGGGCTGACAAAGAACATTAGTACTAGAGTGCAGCTAGGAGGCGGCACAGAGTACGCTCTGCAGGACCGAAAGACAGCCATAGGGATGCTCTACTGCTTCACACAACTTTTAAGGTAGAATACTCTCTTGGCTTTTCTTTTTTTGCCTTGACACAGACATATCAACTCACTTCAGGATCTTTACAGGGATGACACAGACCATGCATGGTGAGTCTTCTACCCTCTGCAAAACTGGGCAATTGATAGCCTACCTATGTTTAATGCATTTATTCTCTCATCTCTGTATGAAGGGAAACCTAGGCAAGGAGATACTACATCCTTTGCACAAGCCTCTGGCATAATCAGTTATAGGGACTACTCAGCTCCAGCCAAACATGCTTTTGTCCCTTCTCCACCACAGCCCCAGCAACTACAAAGGTGTTTGTGACAAAGCAGCGGGGATTATTCAGTTTTCAAGGACCTTCCACAGTCAGTGCCCAAATTGATCCAGCCCTGTAGAAAGCACATTGGTCAGCAAGACACACGATGAGAGTCCTGAAAAACCATCCTCTACTCCCCCCAGATTCATATCCCATCTGCAGGGACACTCTCTTCTCTCCCCAGACACCTCTCTTGAAAACCCTGTCTGTGTTCACCCTAAGCAGCCTCACAGGCTCTGGATAAATGCTCTAATAAGCATTTCCACAGCCAAATTGCATCTTCCTCTTCTTTCCTGGATATCAAAGGGGTTTGCAGAGTTAACCGAACACCAGCAGCCTGGCCTGTTGCTCCTGGTGGAAGGACATGGGCAGGGATTTCTTCAGGGATGAGCTCCACTCATGGGGGAAACAGCCTCTGCGGATCTGTAATGATTTGTCATTTCCTCATTCCTGGAGGCCCGCTCTTCTCCAGCATCCATGTTAGAGGCCATGTCTATTAATAGCTCTCAGGCTTTGCATTTCCTGCATCCAAAGTGCTAATGAAAACTCCTTCCTGGTACTCCTCCAGGGGAAAGGCAGTTTCCTCCATCTTCCCATCCCTATCTGTACATCTGGTCACCCGACCTTCTGGACATTTCTGTTCTATGGCAGATTTACATGAAACATCTGCTGGTTCTTCTTGTATTTTTTAGTGAAAAGCCGCAGGCTGTCTCAGGACAATAAGTGCTCCTGCCTGCCCAGATGACTATTCTCATTCTCTGGAAGGGAAATAACAATCAGACCTTTTGCCCTGGTTGACTTATCATACTGCTGCTTCTGCCCAAGTCAAGCTTCCTCTAGGGTCTGTTAAGTGAAATCCTTCATCCTGCGTAATTATAACTTCATCCTGATGCTGAGGGTTGCTTTGACAGCTCAAAGGATGTGAGCTGGGGATTTTGGTCTCTGCAGAAGTTGATATGGGAATCACTTGGCAAGGAAAAAAGCTTGAGATATGTCCTACCTATGTACAGCTCTTCACTGAGCAACAGAGAATTTTTCCATGGTGGCTTTGTTCTATCCCTTTGTCACAGAAATATTCTTGGTGTAGAAGACAGGTACTGATCAATCCCCTTCTCCATGCAATATACATCAACACTACAAACAGCTTGCGCCAGGAATGCAGACTCCAGCATTTTCTTAGGAGTTGTACTGTTGCACATGCCGTGTTGCAACCCAAGGGCTGTGCCACCAACTCTGCTCCAGTTAAACATCAATATTCTGAATGCAAATGAGCTTTCATCTTCTGTTGACCCCAAAAGAGGTTTCTAGAGCTGATTCAGGCGATGCAAGAGTTAACCTTCCCTCCCCTCTGCCCCTCTGCCCTCTCCCCGGCCTCTCTTCGCTATCGCACTTCCTGCAGTGATTGTCATCTCTCTGTGAACTGTTCAGTGGGAATTCTACAACTGGGCCAAATCCTCACCCGGTCTTAGCCCCAAGGCCTCCTTGTGATGCTGAACCATCGTGTTCACATTGGTGTCCTTGGCAAGCGAA
The DNA here is from genome assembly GCF_000690775.1 of Eurypyga helias. Lineage (NCBI taxonomy): Eukaryota > Metazoa > Chordata > Aves > Eurypygiformes > Eurypygidae > Eurypyga > Eurypyga helias. Next base: position 55,539 of record NW_010263776.1, read on the forward strand.
GGGCTGCCTGGGACACAGCTTCTTGCCAAGTCAGGCCAGCGACTGTACCGAGGGACATGCCATCAAATCCTGGGGAAGGGACAATTTGCAAGTAATTTTTGGTTTCCGCTCATTTAGGAACCAGAGGGGAGAGGAGGGGATGTGTGTTTGGAATATGATGAAGTCTGGCACTTTTGAGGTAAATGGAGTAGCAATTTTTTGGGGGGTACATTTCCTATTTTTTGCTAAGTTTGTGTTTTCTGCAGTGAATGTGATACCTAAAATGCCAGCAACATTTGGTTTCCATTCCCCCCAAAGAGACATTTGTCTCCAGACTAATAAATCTGAATCTGAATGTGCAGCCTGGTAAAAAAACTGGTGCCAACATGACCTGTTTATGTCTCTGGTGTCTCAGTTTTCCTGTTTGAGGAACAAACTTGCTTTTATAAAGTTTTGTAGGGCTTTAAAATGACAGATTTTGTATCAGTCAGGGGTTCCAGATCAATACATCCACTGAAGTAGATAAAAAAGACACAAGCAAGGAACTATTTCTTATATATAGTATTTTTACGAAGGATCTGTCACCAAGATGGTTTGGATGGCTTTGCCTCAGCAAAGTGTTGGCTGTTGAACTCTTTTCTCTTGAAAAGAAATACCTCAACAGCAGCTAGTTAAATATTGTGATTTCATATGGCGCCTTTATTTACAATGTGGCATTATCTTTAACAGCATCTATTTATAATGATCTCTATGAGATAATAAACAGTGCTATCCTATTAACAGAGCCCTCAGGGTTCAGCCAACAGCAAGAGCAGCCTGCCAAAAGAGCTAGGTGGCCTTCTATGCAGCGCAGAGCAGCACAACTGCTGGTATTTTTTATGTCCCTATATTGCTGTGTTCCTATTCAAATAAATACACATTAAAGGTGCGAAGAGAAGTTTATTGATGTGTGTGCAACCCCATGACCATTTGGGGTACTCCAGAAGGGGCACGGTGCCACTAACCCTTTCCTACCAGGCAGCTACATCAGATGTAACACAGTAAGCAGACTTAGATGTTTAATGAGAAAAATTCATATTATTTCCTTTGAGAAAACTGTCCTCCCCTGTAGCCACCCAATGGGTAGGAAGCATAGTCCTTTGCCTTCCCCATCCTGAGGATGAGAGATTTTGGCACTGAGGAGACTGAGGATGAGCTCTGCCACATCACAGTCATTGGGGCACAGCCCATCTCTACACTAAATCTCTTCCAAATTATAAAATAGAAAAAGGATGCGTTTCTGCCAAGGCATAGCCCACCTGGGATGAGGAACCTCCTCACTTCAACACCAATGATTTGCTGTGAATGCTGCCACATTTCAGAGGTCAGACATAGGAAGCAACCACGAGGGGTAAAAATTTTTGGTGTGATTTCCATGCTTTTGGGGATGAGATGTGCTCTGCCTACTCCGTGCTGTGGCTGACATGGCTGTTGTCTGTCTTCCCTGGTGCTAGGTCCACCACAGCTGAAAAGGAGCTTTGGGAGTGGATCGGGCCTCCGCGGCAGTGTCTGTGACAGATGGAGGCATGAGCTGGAGACCTGACTGCAGCAGACAGAAATCTCTGTGTTAAGCCAAGCAGAGGGTTCCCCAGGCTGCCCGCACAAACAAGTCCCTTTTCATGCAAACGCCTGCCCAGAAAGCTCAGTGCCCCCAACCAGGGAAAAGCCCATCCTGTTCCAGTGCCCAACAGATGGCACATCCCACCAGAAACCTTTCCATTCCTTTCATCACATTATTTATTGCTTTGTTCCATTTGCGGTGGAAGAGATGGTTTTACCCAATATCTTCCATATTCAAAGCCAAACAAGCCGCTATAAATGCCTCCTGTCCCTGCTGGGGTTTGTCTGTGTTATGTGTTTGACATCATGAACCATGGCAAAATGTGGCTATAAGCAGTAATTATGTGACTGTATTGCGCAGAAGGTGGTGTTTTAATCACAGCCCTAATTCAACCACGGACAAGCACCTTGGATCTGCTGCTTTTTTGGAGTCAACAAGTCCAAACCTTCAGGAGACCTCCCTGTACCACACAGCACCTTTCATACAGCACCATCCTTTAATACCGAGGTCATCTGGGAAGCTAGACACAAGCATCCCTCTGAAAGGCAGGTTCTGCTGTAATGTCTAGAAACTTCCAGCTTAAATTTACAGGCAGATAGTTTATCCTGAAACAGGTCCAACAGCAGTAAGGGTAGGCATGGGACAAAGAAGTCCGAGGAGGATGTAGCAGACACACAGCACAGGAAGGATTATGTTCTGTGTTTCTTCTCAGAGTTAACATGGGAGTACAATCTGCACTGTGAAATAAATGATAGCTTGGAGAAATATGCAGCAAGCTCCTGTATGGACTCCCAGGACTGCCTGCTGAGATTTAGAACAGCATGTTTCCATGCCAACCATCAAGCCCCACCACTCAGCTAGGTCCTCACTGCCATGCAACAGCCCTCTGAGGGGGGTTGATAAGCTCCAAATGGCCACTTAGAAGAAAAGTACCAGCCTGCACCAAATCTCTGCATAAACAGCCTGGGAGCCCTCAAAGTGGGATGTATGACAGTGTGTATGATGCTCAAGAACATCTGAAACCTGGCTGCTGAAGGACACAGTATTTCTGGGAGTGAGCCCTGAAAAAAACTGAATTTCTAAATACCTACAACTCCTGACAATACCATGGTCCTTTTCTCAAGAGGATGTGTATGAATATTAATGTATTATATAATAAACCTATTTTCTAAACTCATTTTCGAGATGCGTTCAGTCCTCTCCAGCTCTATAGTGGAAATACATGAAAAGTGGAAACATACAAAAAAAATAAAACCCTCACTTAAGTCATATGATTGAGTGATCAGATGACCACTCAAGGACATCATCTTGGTGGTAGCTGAACGGGTGTGGGGAAATGTGCTTCTCTTCCAGGGGGTTCAGACTACGCCTTGGGAACCCATGAAGCATGAGATGTTATGATGAGAACTTCTTAAGATGGGCTTGAGGGGGATTTATGACCCAAGAGACTTCACTCAGCCTTTCCATAGGTTTCCCTGCAGTTCACATAACAACGGAGTCCTAATTCACAGCCCAGCACTAAAAACTTGGACTTGCCTCAAAGAAAATGGAGGAGAGAAAAAAGATATCAAAGGGGTCAAAACCGTGTTTGCATTAACATCAGAAATCAGATGATGGCGAGGTCCTCTGAAGAAAAAAGGCTTCGATCTTTTCCTCTTACTGGTGTCCAACCTGTAAAAATTAATGTGTCAACATCTCCAAGAAAATACACTCTCCATGACCTTCTTATTATCCCTTCAATTGGAGGTTTCTGCTCATCATAAAAATGTTTTCTCTATGTTATTTCCCATGATAGATTTGTAGGAAAAGCCATTACATTAATACAGCGTTAATTGTTTTGCTGTGTAGAATTACCTATGAAAGATATTTTTATTCAGAGGGCTAAAAGATCTAAATTCCCCTTACAAACCCTCTCTCCTGTGCCACATGCAGCCCTGAAATCCTTTTGCTACATGACTTGAAATATTAATTCTTTTTGGGGTGGGAGGTAAGTTTATAATGTGGTTGAAAGGATACCTTTCATCTCCTAGCCAGTGGTATCTATTTATTTATTTTATTTTTTGTAATGAGAACCCAGCTGAAGACTAACACTTGACTTTAGCAACTGCTGAGGAAAACTTATTAGCAGGGTGATATATGGTATCTTTTTACTTCACAGATGGGCTCTCCCTAGTTCAAAAGAAAACGAGGTCTCAAGTAGCCTGTTCTTAAAAAAAATAATAAAGCTTGACTTCAGAACAATGGTATGTGCCCTTAGGGCTGCTTTTCAGATCACAAGGGGGTTAGGGAGAGGCAAAAGCTATGCCCTGAAATACACGGGTGAACTCCTATCCACAGCCCTTCCTCTGCAAGTACCGCCAGGCAGGTTTGGCAAAACCACTGAAGATCTGCTCAAAAACACAGCAGCTGATGGTATTTGGCCATTGTTCCCAGAGGGAACAAATCCTTACAGGCTGGAATCAGCTTTATTCTGACCTAGAATAAATACCTATACCTATAAACCCTGCACTGCAGGTTTTGGAGTCCTTGACACACAAATCACCAGATTACTTATTAATTTACTCTGCAGATTGCTATGGGTCATCTTTTTATTCCTAGGCAAAATGAAGGCCAAAGATGTTTGTCCCTCTTTTTCAAGCCTGTAGCCTCTGCTGGGGCTGGAGCATTTGCACTCCAGCTGGAAAGATGTCAGACTGCACTTAGAGCAAGGGCATCCACCCTTCTTCACAGGTAACGTGCTGGCAGCAAGCAAGTCAGAAATTCAGCATTTCTGCTATGGTATAATAACACTTTCTAATAATGATGCACTTACAAATAATTAATAAATGACAAGGTTATTTATCTGTATGAAAAAGCATTTTAATAAATGGTAAATAATTTTTATAGAGACCAGAAGCTTTCTTATAACCCCAGTTTATAACTAGCTATAAAAACTCAGATCAATGTGTTTTAACTGATGCTTGACATATTCTAGTCATGTTTGCAATTTTCTTATAAAAATTCCTTAAATATTTATTTGCCATTTATAAGTCATTTACAAAGGGAAGCATTACTATAAAACATAACTACCACATAGAGATTTCGGATACCTGAATAATTTGTTTATTTTCTCTCTGTTCTAATTTCTAAATTAACTGGCACAACTTAATTTTTTTTTCTTTATTCATTTCTTCTTCATTTTTTTTTTCTTTTAAGGACAGAGTCTGCAATGCAAAAGGATTAGTGCAACATTTAAGGTCTGGACTAACTGTGGGGTTTGTGCCAATATCGTTGGTTATGGATCTGCAAATTTTTACCAATACTGCTATAAAAGTAAGCCTTAATGTGCTGTGACCAGTTTACAGGGGAAAAGGATTACTTTAATCCCCCTGATTAGCACCAGTCCAAGCTCCAGTTCACATCACACCATTGCAACGTCACCTCAGTCTTTTTGCCTCCCTTTCTGCCTGTAAATATAGTGATGTGACATACTTTTCTGGCTAGGAAAGATTTTTCTTCCTTCTATCCCCTCCTCACAGAAAAGAGGGTAAAAATCAGCAAGAGAATCAAAGAAACTGGACAAGAAAAAGGGAGAGGAGTATGGCTGCTAAGTGTAAGAATGCAAATCAGACAGAAAGTTCCTGTCCAGACCTGGGAACAGGACAGAGAAGGGGAATTTCCACTAGATATATCTCTCCTTTGCAAGGACCCCAACATCTCCAGTGGTTTTCTCAAACAGTTCCATTTCTGAAGGGTTTTGAATAAAGCCAGGGACACAAACAATTAGTGTTGATTTTCTTGTGCTGTTTACCTCCTGTTGGTAACACTACAAATCCTCCAGATCCTATCCTGTACTGTTGCAGGGAATTTAATGTCTCTAAGTAGACACATTCCAAATTTTAATTCTTCAAGAAAATTTGATGAGCTCAGGCTGCTTGGTAGACTCCTCTGACTGCAATGATCCCAAAGATGAGAGGGAAGAAATAACTATTTTCAGGTCAATATAATTTAAAAACAAAAACTCACGTCCTGATAACAGCATCCTTCCCATAAGCTGGATCTCAAATCTATCTGTAGAGGCATGGGCTGTGTTGTTACAGGTGGGAACGGCTGTCAGGTATTTGGAAGGACACAGCAATAACCTGGGTGTGGGTTTGACCTGCTGTCAGGATGGGGATGGAGATCCATGTTAAGACACTGAAACGATCCAGGGTGTGTAGAGGGATGTGAAAAGCGCAGAGCTCTCCCACAGTACAGCAAACCAACACGTGTCCTCAGCATGCACAGCAGGACACTTCTGAGGAGGTTTTTAAATGTTGCTGCAGAGCAATTGAAACTACTTTTCATTTAATACTGCCAAGAGAGCCAACACCCCCAATAACCTTTGATTTAATACTGCCCTTATTGAAGTCAGTGGTAATTTTTTTGTTGCTTGCAGTGGAGTTCATGACTCCATAAGTATACAGGGCTCAGAATTACAGAAAGAGCAATTACAATAAAAATGTCTAAAATATATTTTCTAGGCTTGTCAAGGCTATAATCTTGGTGTCTTCCAGAGCTGTAAGTGGTTAGGAAAGCTAAAGAATTTGCCCAGGACCAAATCTGACTTCTTCTAAGTCTCCAGTGGGTATAGGGTAGGGTGCAAACACCACATGTGAAAGAATTGTAGGTATTTTACTGTGTATAGCTTGTTCTTAAACTTCTGCAAATTATCAGTACTATGAAAAGCTCTTTGTGAGCTAGGAAGTCCAAGTGAGAAGTATATTCTTCCTGAATTATTTCACCTAGAACTAATAATAACAATAACAACAAAAATAAACCTAAAAATGAAAATGGCTACCAAGCTCTGTAATCAGTTCTTCCCTCATTGTAAATCTTGTGTGGTCTCATTTCTGTTCAGTGTAGAAACAGGAAATGTTGTTTTCAAAGGGATCGTTACAAGGGACCTCTTTGTTATTTGTCCGTGCAACACTTCACACAATGAGGCCTTAATCCTGGATTAAGTAGGTGCTACTGTAACACAGTAACTAATTACACCATGTGTGGGAGCATTATTATTGATGATCATAACGACAGTAGAAGTAACAATATTAGTTAGGGATTATTAAGTACAAGAACTTCACCTAGGAAGAGGTTTCTCAGGAAACCAGGCCATGTGGTTTCTGGGCAGTTACAGGCACCATCAAAGAATAAATGTCCAGTGACATATCACAAACCCAGAGGCTGCCATTTCTGCTTTTCTTCTGGGGTTTTGCTTTAAGGTTTTGCATTGGTCACATCATCTTCTGGAGAAGACAAACCTGCAGTGGCTACTTGTCCTGATGTCTACAAGATTTTTGTTGGAAGGACAAATTTGCATGGGAAGTGTCTGGTCCAGATAGGATGCAAGAGCTCAGGATCTGACCTCACCTCTCTAATTCTCATCTAAACCTGGGAGAGGAGTGTTCAGGGCTTCCCCCAGTGGAACTTTAAATATTTGAATCTCTTTCCTTAATGAACTGCTTTCCTAATAAACTGCTACCATACGTAAATGCTAACTGTTCACTGACCCTCAATACCCAAACGGAGCTGCTCACTGCAGTACTGCTACCCTTGTACACAACACATACTCACATCGCTATAAAAAGTAGCAGACTGTGTCCCTTTAATAAATTACACCATAAATTTTAACAGACTTTACCCCAGTGACTTTTTAAATCTAGCTTCAACTATGCAACATCATCTTGCAATAGGAAACATCCTTCAAATGTTTAGGTTAGAGGAACAGAATTTAATCCACTCAAGTTATTTTAAAGTGTAATAAATAAATAAAATGTACCCTCTTTCAGGATGAAATATGACACACACACAAGGGAGACAAGCAGCTTTGATAGCTGATAATAAGGGTCAGTACTTAATTTTCATTTTATTCAGCATCTGGTTTTTGTCCTAAAAATCTAGTATCTATGACACTGACAAATTAACTTTAAAAAATGAAGTACTGGAAAAGTTGTTTTGCCCTGAAATCTTCTGAGAATTAAGAAGAAAGAATTAAGTTATTTCAATAGTGATGCAAGACACTGACCCAGAAATGAGACTCTCGGTAACGTCAGTGGCCAGGACCTGAAGATGAGGAGAAACGGAAACTTCAAAGACAACACTTCTGTTGTCTTTTTTGTGCCCATCTATTAGTCCCTTAGTAGATGAACATGGACCAAAATTTGAACAGCTACCTCTGCTGATATGGTGTCAAACTTTGGGACAGTGGATGAGCCTATGCTGCCTTGCGTGACTACTACCACAAGTCTTCATAGCGATGGCCATGGTATTGGAAAGCCTCGGTCTCCACCGTGGAGAAACAGGCATTTGTGCTGACTCCAAAGGCAGATGGAAAACTAATCAACCTGCTGAAACCTATGGAAACCTATGGAAAGCAAGACCCAGCATGGAAAAGAATGAGCATCACAACAAAAAAGGTAGATCCAAAGTAGCACTGACACCAGGTTTCATACACAGTATAGGTCAGATTTGAATGTAAGAAAAGCAGGAGGTGCCCTCTTAAGGCCAAGTCTGAATTTGGCCATGACTGTTGAGGTCTTGAGGAGTAAGCACAAGCTCTTCAGCCATTTATGAGTGAGCGTCACTATTTTTGGGACTTCCAACATTGCATTTGATCCTGCTTTCCTTTCTGCTGTGGTTTCATGGGCAAGGTTTCTGAGCATGGGTCCCAAGGCAAGGAGATGCCAATTGTTATTTAGGATTGGGGGGAGGGAGGAAGGAAAAGCCAGTTGTTAAACACCACTGCCTCACAAACACACGTGTGTGAGCACACCCCCTCCCCCTACAGTGAGCACGGCACCACTGCAACCTTCCAAGGATTTTCCACTTTTCATGGGTATTGACCTATTAATCCACAATATTATTTATAAAACAGTGTAATTGACAATGGGTTTACCTGTAATTTGATAAATACAGTTAAGCAATTTTCTTTTTTTCTGAGAAGGATTGAAAAGTAAAAGGTTTACTTTAGGAAGATGCAACACCTGAGAGCAAGCAGAAGACATGTTTAGGTCGCTCATGGTTGTTTCCATAATAAAACCTAAGAAGCACAACAAACAAATCCAGAAAAACCCTTGAAAAGACAAGAAAACTGCAGAAACTGCTATTAGCGAGGAACTGAGAAACATTTGGGGGACTAACATCAACATCACTCCAGGGCAGAAAATGAGGTATGTGTCATTTGTGGGTGCAGCTTAACTTACCCTTTCCTGCATCCAGCCAGCACACTGATGGGCTATCAAATAATAGCTCTGAAGACTGTATAAATAACGTTAGAAGACCTGGGATGGAAAAGCAACCCTCAGAGCCTCTGCAGATGACACAGCACCACATGGCCCGGCTCACACACCAGTTGTGAGCAGTGATTAGCTTCAACCCAGCTTTAAACCCTCTGCTCTTCTGAAAAGCATGCAAGCTTTCAGCAGCAGCCCCAGAGTTGGCTTTGGGACTTTTTGCTTGGCTTTAGCAGAACAAAGTGGACTCACCTGGGGCTCTAAATCTGGTCTTTGACAGAGCAGAATTAATCCTGATTGGGGAGGATTCATTAATTTCATACACCTCTGTTTACTCTGAGAGTGAGCTCAGGACTCCCTTTGAGTCCTGCACTGTGTTTTTGACTGTCCTTTCTGTATGCTGTACACAGTAGTTGGACATGGTCTGTAGACCTCTGTAGTTGTTATTTTTCATCAGGAAGATGGCTTTTAGCTGCAGGGGTAAACCTCACTCCATGCTGGGCAAATGTTGGGTGGAAAAATATTTCACAATAGGAAACAAGTTGGAATAAGTCAGAAAAAAGGAAGTCAACCAATCCACGGTGCTGTTTGGTCTTGGTGTAATATTTCAAAGTTCCCTGTTTTGAAATTATTAGACCACCAAAAAAGTGAAAGTCTGCCAAAAATTACTGTAAAAGGTAATAATTGTTAATAACTTGGCATCTGCTTGCTCATTTGAGCTGCATGGTTTTGGCATTCATTAAAGACAACATTGTAAGCAAATAAAAGAGCAACTGCCTGGCACATAAAATTTTTAACCACATCATAACTAAATATTAAATCTGAGTTTTTAATTCAACTTATAGTTTAAATAAGGATCTTTGCAGAAACTTTAGAAAAAGGGAGAAAAAGAAGAGTCAACCCCATAAACAGTCAGAAGTAACAAGATTTTAAAGAAATAATTGCAGTGTCCTTGACCTTGCAATGATCCTTTTTCTGAATTAGCACAGGAATTTAATTAAAGCTTCAAAAAAAGTTTTCATTTTAGATTTGAGTTACCAAATATTTAGAGATCCAGTGTCCAGGCAAGCCAATGGAAACATTCCTGTTCATTTCAGTGAGCTTTGGATCAGGCCCTGCACAGCTTTGGGTATCTCATTTCACAGGATGGACCCCAGGTCACTGCAGGAGAAAATGTTCTCTGACGTTAACCCAATGTTATCTGAGGTCAAACATCCCAGGAACCACAAAGGCAACCGCATAGCATGGACAAGCCAGGGAGAGGCAGAAGCTGAACCATCTTCATTCATCTTGCCTTGTCATTACTCTGCAGTAGCTTCAGGTGATTGCAAGATGCTCTGAGATCTCTTTTTCTGTCCTTCTCAACAGCTGAGGCCATTTTGACCTGCTAACAAGGTTGCTAAATCTCTGCACCTAATCAGTGCCCAGAGATACAGCACATTCCTGACAGTAAGCCTCCATCTCCCTTCTCTTTCCAACAGAGTAGTAGGAGTTACAGCTCCAGCATGCTAGAGATTCATCCAAAGGTCACTGAAGTCAGGGGACACCTTTTCTATTGACTTCAGTGGGCTTTGGACCAGGTTCTTAGTCACTGTTAACAAGTCAGCATTTACCAGAAGTGACATCTGAGGCTTCCAGCTCTTTCCTGTTCCCGGTATAGGGCAAGCAGTGATAGATGGGGTGTCATCCAGTGGTTGCGTTTGGTGTTTCTGACCTCTAAATAAGATACTCCATCCCAGTCTAGCATATCCAGGTTTCTGAGCTTCATGGCCCAGTATGCAAGAAGGAGGGGAGCAGGCTGCGAGAAGTGCTTCTTTCCTTGTACATTCCATTCTTGTCATGATGCCAAGCAGAGGATAACTTTTAAAGGGATGAAAATTCCCTCCCCACTACCCACGCCCCCACCCCCCAAAAAAACCCAAAAACAAAACACAATTCACAACTGTTTCTCTTAAGATGCTGGTGAAATTACTGCCCACTTTCTCAAGTCAGGTTCACAATGAAATGGATGGCAATTTTTGTGAGTCAGGACAAAATAAGGACAAACTGGGAAAGAAGCCTTCAGTCCTGGCACACAGTCAACAGTGTCATCTTTCAAAAGAAATTTCTGCATGCTCAAAAGGATCAATGTCTTCTTATTTTGGTTCAACAGAGGCCTGGTTTATTACACAGCTTTTGTTTTTATTAGTGAAATACACTAAACTGTTTTCTCAAGAGTTGCCAAACAGCTTAAAATGTAATACCATTAAATTTGAGGTCCTACTGGGAAAAGTAATGCAAACTTAATTAAAGTTAACCAGTTTTCTCTCTCTGCAGACCCGTGTTTCGCTGCATTGGAGCTCGCTCGTAAAGCACTTGCCTACTCAGTGTGGCAGCAGTGCTCAGGCTGGAAAGGGTGATGCAATGCGCTAAGGATTGCCAGGGAGGGAGATGGTGAGAAGGGAGGAAAGAGCAACAGAAATTGCTAGGGAAGAAAATAAAAGGGCTGTTTGTTTCCTCTGGTGTAAAACATCCCAATTTTCATCTTAGGCTTCATGGTATCCCCAGAGCTTTCACAGGGATGGGGTCTGAAAGACAGCGTGGTGTCTCCAAAGGTGGTGAGGGCTCAGACTCCAGAAAACAGCTACAAGGGTCAAATATTAATCTTTGCAACATTAATCTTATTGTTTCTACCTTTTTACCCTCAAGATATCCATGTCACCTCCTTGGGATGCTTCCTCTGCAGGTGGCAGTTACCTCTTTCTGATGGCAGGAGCCTGGCCAGCAGCAAGCAGAGTTTTAAGGGTTCAAGAGGAAGGATGAGCTTTGCAAACAAGAGCTGTGACATTGCACTCCCAATAAATCACTGTGGTGTTTGGAGGTAATACACTGATTGCATCTCCTTGTTTCAAGTCAGAATTAAAGCTCATATCCTGACTCCCTATAAAGCATTATCTCCTGATGTTTTATGGCTAGGGTGAGAATATAGCAACTGATGTTTAGCCAGGTGCCAGCATGGGTAATTAGATATTTTACCCATCAAATATTTGCCTGTTGGTTTGTGCTAGACATACATCGTAGGACCTGCTCAAAAAGCTGGTGTGCTCCACCCCAGAGCTGAAGTATTTCAGGGGGGGATGCAAAAAAAAAAAAAAAAAGAGAAAGTTTAAATTCCTCTAGAGATGAAATTTGATCTGTAAGCAGGCAGAATACAGAAAAATGTCCCCCTGATGCCATCTTTTTCCCACTTGGCATGTGTTGATCAGAGAGATTTGTCAGCAGCACTGAGTCATGCAATAGGAATAAGAGGGCAACTCAACTGACTGGTCAAAAAGTCCAGGATGCCATTATCCACCATTGCTTGAACAGGCTAGAAAGCAGGGGTAGGAGACTCTGGGAAGATGCAAGTTATTTTTTGATGAGTTGTTCTGGGATTTTGCCTCATCCTCCCTCTATTGTTAGTCTCCTGAGCAAAGCTCACGTCTGCCTCAAGCATTGTAAAGCACTTTCTGTCATCTGAATGAGTTTATTACATACAGTGTTACTGGCAGCATTGGCAAAAAAGAAGAAAGTGAAAAATTCCATAATAAGTACATTTTTAAAAGAGAACCCTCTTAGAAATTGTTCATATACCTGCTCTTCATCACGAGCGTAAGAGGTGAGTTTCCAGGCCATCTATCCTGCAAGGCAACAGGTGGAGATGAACAGGTATATGAAAGTTTAACCTATATGTTATTGAGTTAGAGTTCTGCTTCTCAGGTCAGAGAAAAATAAAGCTTTCTTGTGCTCTGTCAGCTAAAGCTCCATGGATTTTGAATAAAGTGGTTTTTTAACTTAATAGGAGTAATTAATTATTTAACTTAAGCAAGAAGTATGCAGAAAATAAGCAAACAGAAGTGGAGGTGACATTCAGCAATGGAATGATTAATTATGAGTTATGGATGAGCTTTTAATTATTATAGAACATTTTTTTATTGTTACCCATATATAGCAGATATCTGTGATATCTCCAAGCAGTAATACCCTAGCCATCACCATTTCTCAGCTAAAATTTGGAGTTCTAAAGCTATGCACAGTATTTGGCATTTATCTGGAATTGCAGAAGAGCTCCACTACTGCTGAGGCTGAGACTTTTCCTTTTTAGTGACAGGGTTGAAAGCAAAATGATGTGGCCTTGTACAACTCGTTTAATCTGCTCCTTCTCTCCCAAACTGTAAGTGAACTCCGCCCTGTTCCCTGAAGACAGAGAAAGAGGTTGACTTCAGGTCCGCTTGTGAAGCACCTGGATGGTATTGAAGTGAGGGTATAAATAAGGGTGAAATATTTGCTCTGCGTAAACAGAATATATTCTTGTGGAGAAGTAATTCATGGGACTTTTTTTTTTTTTTCCCTTGCTGCCACCTGATGGAAACCTAGGGCATCAGCAATGGCAACTTGTTTTTGTTTTTCCCCACACAGCACATGGACTTGAGCCCCATGGAGAGCACCGCGTGGTATCTGTATGTTGATAAGAGGGACAAGAATAGCATTTCAGTCCTTGGAGATTTCCTTTATTTCCTAAAATCTTCACTGGTTGCAATGTTACCACTTTCCCTTTTCAAGCATGAGTAGCATCGGACGTGACCGGGACTGAAAAGCCATACGTCCCTGTCCGCAGGGGTGCTTCCTGACCAGAAACAAGCAGTGGGACATTCCACTACCCCTGGAGAACAACAATTTTTTGGGAGCAAACTACGCCTACATGGAAAGTTCCCATTTCCTCCTCCAAACAACAAAAATTAAATCCAAAAAAATAAGGCTCTTGTCTCCTCTGTTCCACGGCTGGGGCAGGTTCCCGCTTGCACTATAGCGTGGCCCTCATCTTGGCTGGTTGCCCAAAACTCCCGTCTGTTTTCCAGACAGGAAATATGAATCAAAATAACATGACATAAAAACAGTAATTAGCTTTTGTGTGTGAGGCTGCTAAGGCCTTAATGAGGAACAGGCTTGTAATAAAAGTCTTGGCTACTCTCTCCAAAACTTACTCTCTCGCTCGGTCTCCTTTTCAGTTCATCATTTATTTTCTTGTAGGCAAAAGTGAGGAGAGAAAGAGACAATATCTGTAAATTGATCCTCCCCACCCTTGCTTAATTATCAGGGAGTCTGTAAATGTTTTGACAGTTTTTTCCATTTGTTTTGAGCTATTCCTCTCCCACCCACAGTGTTCATCTTTCCCCGTGATCCTTCGCTGTCCTTCATGGCATCTTAAGAGCTCTGGCTTGAGCAATAGCTGAGCTTTTAATGAAAGTGTGGGATCCTACAAGTCACCTGGGGCTACCAGACTCATCCAAGGATATTTGATAGATAGTTGCTCCATCAAGTGACCCAGGGCATTTGCAGTGTCTCCAAACACCCTTGTGCGTTTGAGCAGAGTGAAGGGTGTCGTGGAGCAGCAGGTTCACCATGAGGCCAAGGGAGCTGGGCCAGCGCCAAAGGGTCACCTCTTCTAACACCCTTTGCACAGAAAACTGCGATCTCAAAAGGTAAATATTGACTCCAGCTCCTAGTGTGCATGGATGAGTTTAATTTCTGTAGGAAGAGGCTTCAAGTTCTCAAACCTGGCATTATGTGGATCATATTAATGCAGGAAACGAGACCAACCTCAGGAGCAACGCTGCTGAGAGTGATTGCTGTGAGTACTCAGAGATGTGCAGGTTTGCAAACTCCTGGACTTTTCTTCAGCAATGCAACTGTTTGCCTATAAAAACAGCTGTGCCTTCTTCCCAGACAGAGGTACCTAGTGACGAGTGATGTGACGTTATAACCCTGTGGGAGCTAATATCCTACTGATCTTGGTCCAAAGTATAAACCCTACTTTGATGCCGCTTTCCCTGGTAAAACCATAAAAATATCAATTTGTATAGACCCTGATAAATTTCTGTATAAGTCTCTGTCCACATGACTGAGGCTCCCTATCAGTTCTAATGAGATGAAATTTAGAGGTGAAGTCCCTTTACAGTCACTCCATTCAGAGCTGCAGAGCACTGATGCAAGCCATTTGCATGGTTGCCAGCAATGAATATTAAAACTTTTCTAGGGTCAGTCACTGTCCATGCGCACAGTGCACTATTGGTAGCAGATCTAATGGGCTTCACCAAGTGGGAGGAAAGAGAGAAGTTGTGTCCCTGGTTCAAGAGACTGTGCTGCCATTTCCCACTTCTTTATGGGGTGTGTGATGGGGTGTATCATGGAAAAAGACAGCAGGGTCTGCAAGTTGCATGTTAGGGGTGTTTTGAGAGAATATCCACAGATTATCTCCTTCTGTGAAACAAACCATGGATCCTGCAGGAAAGCTTCCTTCCATGGTGGGACTAACCTCATGCCAGTGCTCCGTAAAGTGATACTTACCAATTAATGAACCACCTGTAAGAGCACCTTTTCTGCTGACAGAGAGTTTCCATTGCTTAGTGCGCTACCTCAGAGGTGGCAAAGACCAGCCGTGCTGGTGGTGTCAGAGGAAATATGCTCTGGGACACCTCAGCATGTGCTGTAATTTTTAACTTCAAGTGCTGCTGTACATGATAACATCAGATTAGAGCTAGCTAGAAACCTTTCCCTGGAAATTTTTCAATGGAAAATGCCATCCAGTTGAAATCAAGACTTCCGATCAGACTATGTTGTTGTCAATGAAGTTTTGTTTCAGTTTTCTAAGAAGAATTGTTTTGACTAAGTTGAAGTATTGTGTTTGAACCTTGTTGGAGTGAAATGACTTGATTTTTGTCCTAAGTGTCTTTTCATAAAGTGATTTAATTTTATGCTTTGAATAATATGTTAAAAGGGATAGTATTTTGTCCTGATTCAGTTTTATCAGAACAGGCTATTTTAATTCATCCCAAATATTTATTTTTTTAATGTGGTTGAAGAGAAAATGTGGTTTCCAAAAGTTTGGCACTAAACCAAATTTTGAGATGTCAGAATTTCAAGTGGACTTTCAGAGATGTTCAACCCGTTCTATGGTGTAAAGCAAGAAGAAAACCCACATAAAACAATCAAATTGATGTAGACATTTATTACTTGTGAGAGTTGTAAAAGCATCACATGGCTTTCTCATAAAAAGTCATAAACCCTATTTACAGTCCCTGCATTATTATTCTAGTAACTAAAACCAGTGACTCTATGAAGTGCATGAGTGTTCAGCTAACTCTCTCACAACTAGTTTGAAAACACAGAAAATACTTACTGTTTTCAGAGCAGCAGGTTTGTATTTTACATGTCTTTATTTACTGTGTTTACCTCTTACGCTTATAGCTTGGCCCCTACCCAAAAGGTCAAAGCTGTAATTATTTATACTTCATGATAACAAATGCAGAAATTAGATTGGTTACATGTACTCATGTTTTTGTGAAAACTAGTGGTGTTTAGGTTACATTTCAGCATTCAATAGGGTTAAATGCTTTAGTAAAAAAAGTTTAACCCTGCGTACAATGGAGCATCCAACACTTACAGCCTCAGGCAGTGTGTGGTTACAGGTGAAATTTATTTGAAATGATCATAAAGTCCATAAAGCACATGAAAAAAAAAAAAAAGTTCTATGAGGTTTTGGATCATGTCCAGGCTTTCCTATTCAGAAATATTTAAAAAAAAATTCAGAAAGATTCGTTTGTTGTTCCATGTTCTTAGCTCAGTGAAATCAATGAAAAAAGGTCAGCTCCAGAGAGAGAGTTTGGTTGTCCCGTTAACCAGCAGCGTTGCTATTGCAAACACATTGTATTTGGGTGTTGTCATCTCTGGAATAAAGCACCGAAGCTTTTAGACCGATGCCAAAGCTTCCCTCAGACTTTCTAATGTGAAGAGCTTTTACATTGCCTGTAAAAATGATGCCCCCCTCCTTCTTGAGAGAAAGTTCAAAGCAGGATCAGCTGGAGATGTTTGCAGAGTTTTGCTTTATTAGGGGTCTAGGGAAGTCCCGCTCCTCGCGTTGGCTTTGAACCTACAAAACTCGGACTTATGGAACATGATCCTCTTGACTGTAACATAACTTGCTTACTTTTATTTTCTCTCATTTGTCCTCCTTTACAGAGCCAACACGTTCCTCTACGGGGGTGAGTGAGCTTTGCTGTTTGTCTGTGGAAGGGTCTGTCTCTCACAGGTCTCCCACCAGTGTCACTGCACTGTCATCAGCGTTGCTATGCCCAGCTAGAGTAGCTTTTGATAACCTTGCCATTGTTATTTTCAACTTTTTGCTTCTGTGCAGGACCCACACGCAAGCCCAGGCCTAAAAATACTTAAATCCAGCAATTTTTC
>NW_010263776.1:72642-77646 GCF_000690775.1 Eurypyga helias
GGGAACTTGAGTCTGTTGGCTGAGCTCAGCCAGATAAAAATTGCCAGAGTCCAAAACTCAGGCCAGACCAATGTTTCAAAAAGCTGAAATATTGGAGGACAGCCCTGGGCAGTTTATAGATCCATCCCCACTCTCCCATGGATGCAGTGCATTTACCCCATGCCAGCTCACCTCACCTGAGAGTACCCCCAAAAACAGCCTGCAAAGAGCTGACAAAATTATTTTGCTGGCTGTTCGGAAGGGTTAAAATAACTGATCCATGCAAAGCAAACAGTAATGTTTTAAAAAACACATGGTGGAGCTCCCTTCTTGGAGGGGAGATGCCCCTTGGGCTCCAAGAGCCGCCCATCCACTGGGGAAAATTCAGAGATAACCATGCCATGTCCTCCCATACTCTCGCGCCCGCCCGCAGCATTCCCCAACTCACGTACGCGCTCAAATGACGCATGGTATTAGTCTTTATGATTCAATTATTCTGCGGTAGAGCTTGGACGTGTGCAATATATTGAAAACCTTTGGGAGACTATCAAAATTTAATAGGGAAAGTATGGCATTTTTTAATTTTTACTTCCAATCCTTACAGTCAAATGATTTGTTTGCTATTTTTATAAACACTACGCTACCACTGGGGAGGTATGGGGACAAGAATAAACTGAGCTGACTAATCCAGTCGCAAAACACAAGGATGGATTAACCCCTTGAGTACCACTCATTGGGATTTCCAGATATTCAAGAATAACAATCAGATATGACTGGCATCCTGTGGTGGAAAAACTGCCTTTCCCTGGGTAGCAGGGCATGGTGAGGAAAGCCCAGTGGATACATTGTTCAGTATCTCAGATACCCTAGTTGCTATCTCTGTGGTTAACTGTCCATACAGATAATATTTTTTAGGCAATTATTCTGCAGCTTTGGCTCTGCTCTCTTGCTGGGTTTCTCAGAAATAACATTGGACATGGAGATGTTTTCTTGTGCCCTTTCTACCACTGGTACTTCCTTTCCTCTATACTCCTGACCTTCTCTTTGGCTTGTTTCTCTAGCAATTGCTCATCCAGCTCTTCAGTCTCTTCTGGTTCTCCCAGGATTTTTAAGATCACCATGTTTGTTAAGGTCTCAGAGCTTGTGTCTTTCTCTTTCTCCATATGCCTCCTACCTAAAGTCCTGCCTGGTCACAGAGTCTCCCCTTGTTCTGGACAAATGTCCCAGTCTGCTCTTGTTCTCCTTTTCCTTCTTTATTTGTTCCTCCCATTTAGCAGTTTCTCATCAAGTCCAGCTTGCTCTTTTCCAACCAGCATTTCTGAGGTCTTGGTTGTCTGCCACAAAATAAAAATCACCTCTTTCTAAGTCCTCTCCCTCAGGGCCCCATTTCTACCTCTGTCTTTGCAACTGCTCAGTCAGCACCTGTAACTTTAAAGTTGTTTTTCAACCAGCTCTCTGATTTCACACTTCTTGCTCTACCTACTTAGACTCTCTCCACTGACATCTGACAGGGGTAATGTGCAAGCCAGACTTCATTTAACACGGAGATATTCAGAAGTCCACCCCTTCGCTGCCTTATGACTTTTTCCTTTGAAATGCGAAGGCACAAGTCCACTTTTCCTTTCCTTTGACTTCTCTTTTATGCCTGGGACAAATGGTATTCCTCTACCAAACACTCAGCACTTCCTCCTTTTCCCTCGTACTCCATTCAACTTGCAAGGAATTTGCTACACACTTCCTTTTGGAGGTCCAAAAGCTACACAACACTAATGTAGCTTTGGACTCGTCATAGGTTGGCAGCAATGAAATGACTCTCAGTATTCGGTAGGTTTAACTGGCTGCTTTAACACCACCTGTTCTCCAACCCCTTCTACTACTTATATACCACAATTTATTTTTCTACTAATGGCAAAATACACTGAAAAATAAATTGTGTGCTTTTCATCTACAGTTATTTCCTTGAAAAGATGGCCTTGGAAGAGAACCCTGAGTGGGTCTTTACCTATGAATCACTGTCTGCAAAGAGTCTGTAGCTCCAACTGCTAATTCCAGTGTGTAAAGAGGACATATTCCTGCATGTGTGCATTTGTATAGGCAGAGAAACATTGACGTTTGCATCTGCCTTTCATTCAAGGAAAGGGCAAAAAGATGCAGTATCACTTTACACAGACAGCAGACAGTTCCAAAGCATTTTACATTTTGTACGATCATGGTTTTGAAAGATGACTCATTCAAGCTTGTCAAATTAGCCATTACATTTGCATAGATCTTATGGGAACTGTTTAACCTAGCACAGAAAGTTAAAAAGCGATGCATACCCATAGGAAGCAAATTAAATGGGATTACTCTTTGCCTGTTCTCCTTAGACCTTCTTTGTTTCCCATCAGAGAGGTAAAGGAACAGGTACAGAAAGCAAGTAAAACAAGTCTCCCAGATATCTCCTCCTTTGGAGCATGTTGGGGATATGAAGACATTTTGGCAAACTTCATCTTACATCACGTGTGTGTCATTAAATAGCAGCTTTCTGACAAAGAAGAGGAAGTTTCTTCAGGACACAAGTACACTGCCTGCCTGATCATTCCAACACTTGTACAGTATTCTTTTCAAACACTTGTACACTATTCT
Organism: Eurypyga helias; assembly: GCF_000690775.1. Lineage (NCBI taxonomy): Eukaryota > Metazoa > Chordata > Aves > Eurypygiformes > Eurypygidae > Eurypyga > Eurypyga helias. The sequence continues at coordinate 75,247 of NW_010263776.1, forward strand.
TTATGCATCCAAGCCGTAACATCAGGTCTTGGCGCCGTGACTCCAGGCTCTGCAACCAATCTATAAACTATCCTCCCCTGTGGATCCCAGCTTTCTGCCAAGGCTGAAGGGTTTGGGGCTTTTTAAAGCCAGATGTCTCTGTAATCCTTGATTCCTGTTAACCTCTTCACTCGAGCCTGTTTGGAATGATGAGAAAGGTTTTCCTAACAAGGATGACAAACTGACAAGAATTGGGCCATGTGAAAAGCAGAAGGAGGGGGGGGAGGAGGGGGAAGGGAAGGAGGTGTGTCTTGCTGAGTTCTTTCACTTAAGTTTGAACATTAACACGTAGATCCAGGTCAGTCAGTTCTTTGTACAAATTCCTGAGTTTCTGGCACAGAAACATACTTTTTGAAGTTATTTCTGCATCCACCATGGTGTGAGAGATCCCGAGGAGCAGTCGCTCGCTGTTAAGTGGCACGTTTGCGTTGAGTTTCCTGGGATGAGGTGAGGCTGGATCTGGTTCACCCAGTTGTCGCTGCGAAGATTTCCAATGACTTTGATGGAGATTAGGTCCAAGGTAGAGTGTGATGTTTAGCACAGAGGCTCTGTGTCATGCTATCTGTATATCTTGTCACGCAAACTTTAACTACGAAGTCCATGTATGAAACCTGTTTTAATTAGCTTCAGTTCCACTCTTGGAGAAACATGAGTCTCAGTACAAGTAGTGGGCAGAAGAAACAGAACTTTTTCATCATGTCTTGGCATCTGTCTCTCTTCCTCTCTTATTCCCAATCTCAATACTTGTAACTTTTTTTTTTCTTTTTTCATTTCAACCATGACTTGAAAAGATTAAACCCTGACGTTACTACTTAGAAAAAGGGACCTCTTCCAACATGGTATCCTGCAGAATGCAAACGGGAAGGAGCAGTGAGTGACCAAAGCTTTTTGAAACAAGAGCATTAATACGTGGTGATTGCATTGCGCACCACCTTTTGACCGAGGATACCCGGGGCTGGATTCTGTCTCCCTCAGCCCTGTTTGTTAATACATTCATCCATGGCTAAACCTCAGAAGGAAAACTTACAGAGCAAGGCAGCAGGTGGAGGCTGCCAGACCGTTAAGTTCTGTAACTTTCTTACTTAATGAAAATCTTGGTCTGTTTGAGACTTTTTATGGTATGCATTCATATATACTTATGTCTCACTATTTTTTATGTCTTTTTAGTGGGGTTGCTTTGTTTAACCTGACACAGAACAAGGTTTGACTGGTTTATGTTAGGAATTAATGAGAAAAATGGACTCTGGAAGGGAGGAATTGGTTCTGGTGGAGCAATGGAGAGAGGTGGCCAAGACGTCCAGTGATTGAAGGAGACTTGATCTGCCCCAGATGGCTATTCCACTAGGACAGTGATCAACCCATGACATGGCTCTACCAAAGACTTCTTGTGTGACCACCACTTGAAAAAAACCTTTTGGAGGAGCTCTGACAAGTTTAGTATGTGCTGTCTGAGATCTCACTGACCCTTACAGCAGAACTTTCTGCCAAGGATTGCTGTCCAAGTAGCGAGTGCAGCAGGCATATTACTACTGAAAGCAGTTGATTCAAGGGCAATGCCTCCGCTTTAGTCCTTGGTGCAAAGTGATGGTGATTAGTACTCCTCCAGCTATATCTATGAGGGTCAAGTGTGAGCTACCATGCAGCCACAGGACTGAGGAATGAATATCAGTTCCCTTCCTGTCATTCTCTGTCTTGAAGTCCTGATGTTTAAAAGCTGTCCAGCTCCCCAGTGTATTTCCAGTTCGTCTATAGACTTGTCAGCACCACGATGGGTTCCATGAACAAGCACTCCCCTTTGCAAGACCCAGGAGGCAATCCTTTGTTTGCCACTGCTATAATTTGCACAAAAACCTCTCTTGCTCATATCCAGATTTCTCCAGCTTAACAAACAGGGTGTCTTGTGCTCCAGGTTTCCTTCTAACACCCTCCATTTTTGCCTTAGCAAAAAGCGGGGAGCAGTGCAGAAGAGCCGGTGAACAATGGCAGTGTTTCAGGAAGATGTTGCTACCTGGGCCTTTACACATTTAAATATTTTCCCCCTTTACATTTACATACAATATTTCATTTATATCTCTTCCTCTACCATAGATCTTCATTTTAGAGACAGCATTAATGAAGTTGTTCTTCTAGAAGGAAAAAAAAAATATATATATATAGATATGAGAGCATATGCTAAAGAAATCTCTCCTGTGAGAGTAGGAAGATTCCTCAGGGAGAGGAAGAAGAACCATTTTTTGTAATTTGCTCTAAAAACAGGCAAAAACACTGATTACTCCCAGTGGCATACAGCTTTACTACAAAGGCAGAGTTTTATACTCACCTTGCCCTGCTGCAGGTCGGGTTAACAGCGCTGCATGCTTT
>NW_010263777.1:0-471 GCF_000690775.1 Eurypyga helias
AGGAGTTGTAGCCTCCATCTTCCAAATGTTGCCATAGTGTTAGCACCATTCCTAATTCCCAGTGGAGCATCCCTCGGAGAACCTGAAGTACAGTGGGACTGAGAAAGTCTAACCCCTCTTCCTCTCCCCTCCTCCTTCTTTTTTTCCCCTCACCCTTGGTATGCACCAGGCAACCCTTCAGTGATGCTGCATTCAAATCAGAGGAATTTTGGTCTTCAGCTGACAGAAGATAACAGTGAAACATTCATACTGATCACTTTGAGCAAAAGGTAGTGCTAGTGCACTTTCTTAAGCGGATACTTTAAAAAAGCTTGGTGTTTTCAGCACTGTACTGTTAGACCCGAAATCAAAGGTCTCTTGCGTTAGGCAAGTGATATTTTATTTGTTACTGGGTGGTTACTTAAGACAGTGTCCCTGGATTAAAGAAACTGAGGTCGGAAAGATATGCATGGAGGGCATCAGGTTATACTG
>NW_010263778.1:0-1936 GCF_000690775.1 Eurypyga helias
ACCCCAAACCCTCAGGCACCATCCCAGATCCCAGGAGGAGTGATAACCCTTTTCTTGCCAAAACCAAAGATCCAAAAAACAAATAATGCCTGGATGACAATTGGGTCTGTCTGTCTGGCAAGTAGAACCCTCTCAGTGAGTTAATAATAACAATGGCCCATACATTTTAATCCCAGTTGGTCCTCCATGGCAACTACTAAAATTCCTAATCGATACAGGAGCACAGATTTCAGTACTAACACAAGAAGTTGCTGACAAGCTGGGTATACGACCCAGGCGGCATAGAGTTAAAAATCACGTGTGTAAACGGAGCAAGCACTGTCTGCCAAACTGCCAAGGTCAATTTATGGCTCCCAGGGGAGAAGCGTATGACCTCTACATGCTTTGCAGTTAAGGATCATAATGAAAATATTTTAAGCTTTGATGTTCGGAACAGACGAATCTGGCATCTGCCGGACGGCATTGTGTGGTCTTTTGGGTCAAAGGTTAACTCTAACCCTGCTAAAAAACTGAAGGCTACAGTGCGTGTACTCCGTGCAGCTCCTACACTCCTTGATTCAAAAATCACTCATGTCCTGCAGTACCTGATTGCTGCTGCAGCACGAAATGGAATTTCTGAAGTCATAGCAGATTTGGAAAAGCAAAAAATTATCTCCAGAACTCATTCCCTATAAAATTCACCAGTTTGGCCAGTCCGTAATTCACTGGTTTGGCCAGTCTGAAAATCAGATGAAAGATGGCGATTAACTATCCATTACCAACACTTAAACACTAACACAGCCCCACAGCTGTCTAATTCACAAACTATTTTAACCCACTGCTAATTTGATTTCGCCTTTGTATGCTTTTCCATGTTGAAAAAGTAGTAGAGTAGACCTTGCCATCAAATTCTGTTAAATAATGCTTCTCACAAATTCATATTAAAATTAACAGCTTTTCCCCTAATACTTATGACACTGATCTTTTAAGCGGCCTAAAGCACGCAGCATAGCCTCCCTTTCGTGACACACAGGTAGTGAGACACTGTATCCTTCTACAGATACAGACCCTTCTGTTGTGGGATTGCTAAAGGCTGCAGACCAACAAGTGCCAATTGCCACTACAACAGCGCACCAGCAAAAATATCACACCAACCAAGATTCCTTGCTTCCCTTGTACAGATGGGCTCGTGACCGAGGGGTGGACTTGACCATGGACACTGCTGCTCATTTTATTCATGAAGGTGAAACATGTGCTGCAATTAAACAAGCCAAGAGGTTAAAGCCTCTTTGGTATGGAGAACAATGGCTGAAACATAAACATGGGCAGGCCTCGCAGATTAACTATATCACCCTCCCCAAAACCTGCCAGGGCAAGTGCCATGTGCTCACAATGGCGGAAGCAACCACCGAGTGGCTGGAAACATATCCTGTACCCCGTGCCACTGCCCGGAATACTATCCTGGGCCTTGAAAAGCAAGTCCTGTGGTGACACGGCACCCCAGAAAGGAATGCATCAATGGGACTCATTCCTGAAACAGCCTTGTAGACACTTTGGCCAAAGAGCACGGCATTGAGTGGGTGTATCATCCCCTACCACATCGCAGCCTCTGGGAAGGTCAAACTATGCAATGGACTGTTAAAAACCACCCTGAGAGCAATGGGGGGTGGAACACTCAAGAATTTGGATACCAACTTAGCAAAAGCCACTTGGTTAGTCAACACTATATGATCTGTCAATCGTGTAGACCCTGCCCAATCAAAACCTCTACAGACCTTAGAAGGAGATAAAGTCCCTGTAATAAAACTATGTTGGGAACGACTGTTTGGGTTACTCGAGCCTCGGGCAAAGGCAAACCCATTTGTGGGGTTGCTTTCACTCAAGGACCTAGATGCACTTTATGGGTAATGACAGAAGATGGGCAGGTCCAACGTGTGCCTCAGGGGGATTTGATTCT
>NW_010263779.1:0-7322 GCF_000690775.1 Eurypyga helias
TAAGGGCAAGGCCTAGAGGGGACATAAAGTCCTTCGAGTTGATGTATGGAATACCCTACCCCATTGGTTCTCAACCCAGTAGAGAAGTGGAAATAAGTGATATGTACCTAAACCAATATGTGGCCAGAATACTGTGTCTTGTAAAATCCCTCCGACAGGAAGCTCAGCTGGCACAAACTCTTCCCCTGGATTTCCCAGTCCATAACGTTCAACCTGAAGACTGGGTCCTCATTAAGGAGTGGGAGGAAGCTCCATTAGTGGTGAGGTGGCGAAGGCCCCACCAAGTCCTACTGACAACTGAAACGGATGGACTCACCATACCTGAATCAAAGTCTCTAAGGCCCCCGACACGTGGACCTCTGAGCTTGAGGAATCCGAAGGGAGGCTGAACTGACCCTCCACAAGGACCGGTTGAATCAGTAACTTGCGTGTTGTCCTCAGGGGAAGCTCTGAGGATGTACTCACAAGTGAAGAACTAATGGTCGGTCTATAAAACTGGGGAGAAGTGACTTTGACACTGAATGGTGAAAGATGATGTCTTTGGGGGTTATACTAATGATTTTATGCACTCGGCAAGAGCAGAATCTGACCTGGGAAAATCTATTCTTAGCCTTAGGGGAAGAAATTGTCAAAAATTTTAATTTTTGAATTAAAGAACCAATGGGGGAGGGGTGTCCATAGAAGAAAGTACCAGTGAATGGACACTGTCTCCTGGATATGATTGTGTCCATCAAGGCTGTGCATCACTCAGTTGTACCAAGCATCAAGGGAAAAGGAATCAGAACCATGTTCAGCTTTCTAATAACAGTTGGGTAAAATGCTCATATGCCAACTTTAAAGGATCTGGCTGTGACAAGGTAGCTTCGGATCGGAAGTTACGGTCTGATATCCTGCTTTGTCAGCAGAGTAATACTACAAGTGAAAAATATGTAGCACTGGTATTTCGTTGGGCATGGCAGCATTATAATGGGACTAGAACTTACTTCCAGGAATTCTGGTCTAGCACCAACCAAACAACATGGAGAGAAACAAATCGGGGATGTAACTGTACGTGGCAATCAGAGGCAGGGGCATGGAGATGTATTTATTGTATTAATGGCATCATATCCCCCTATGTGATCATTGTGGGGGGACCTGTAGGGCTTGGGAATACTTTATATTATGAAGAACCAAAGGATGAAAAAACCTGGAATGGCCCTTTTCCTAACGGGACTTGGGCTTTGAAGGGTCATTATTGGATTTGTGGACAACATGCTCATCGCAAGCTACCTAAAAAGTGGTCAGGAGTATGTTATGTCGGGTATATTAGACCACTATTCTTTCTATTGCCTCAAACTCAGGGGAACAGATTAGGAATTAAAGTATATGATGATTTAATCACAGAAAAGAGATCAATTGACACATTCCTGACAAGGGGGAGTACACAATCATGGGAAAAGATGAATGGCCACCTGAACGAATTATACAATATTATGGACCAGCAACATGGAATCTCAATGAGGTGATTTCTGGAGCAAGGGAACCAATTTACAATTTGAACAGGATAATTAGATTACAAGCTGTTTTAGAAATGATAACTAACCAAACAGCTGAGGCCCATGATCTCCTTGCAGGCCAAGTGACTCATTTGAGAAATTCAATTTTCCAGCATTGAATGGTCCTAGATTACTTGTTAGCAGAAGAAGGGGGTGTTTGTGGAAAACTAAACGAATCCAACTGTTGTCTACAAATAGATGATAATGGGAAGGTAGTAAAGCAAATAACAAAAGGATGAGAAAGCTGGCCCATGTGCCAGTTCAAACCTGGAAAGGATGGGAGTGGGACATGTTCTCATGGTTGCCTGGTGGGCCTTGGGTTCAATGTATGTTATTTTTCTTTCTCTGTGCAATAGCAGCTCTGATCGTTGTACCACGGATGATACCTTGTTTTATCCAACTAATTCAATATGCAGTTCAGAGATTGCAGGTGGTGGCCATATCTGAGTCGGCGTAGAGAGGACCAAAGATGATGCTGCTGAAAATTGTACGTAGTCCAGGAAATATGCAAAAAGACAAAATCAAACTCATGGTTGCCACCTTTTGTAAAGTCAATGATTGAGCAAATAGAAGAGGAGGGATTGAGAGGAACACCAGTTTCGTGTCTTTACAGAAGAAGCCTGTGCACACCCAGGCTCAAGACAAGGGACAAAAGAAGCCTGTGTGAACTCAAGATAAGAAAGAATATCGAAACTACGTGATCCCTCGAATATGTAAATTACTTGAATATCTGGAATATCTAAACAACATTATCCCCTGAATGTGTTAAATGTATTAATTACCTGAATATCTGGAATATTTAAATTACATGATCCCTTGAATATGTCAAACCACCTGAATATCTGGAATCTAAAGAACATGAATATCTTGGTTATGTCAAAAGAACATTTTGTCTGGAATGTCTCAGGCGGATGGTGCAGTCTGTACACTCAGAGTACCTCAGCCAATGGGGAAATGAGGAGGGTCTCTTGCGGTCGGGAAAAGTGGGATGAAAGGAGGCTGCGTCACCCTGTAGGTTGAGAGACCCCACAGGAATATGTCCTGTGGACTCTCCCTTTATTAGAATAAAGTTTTATTACTATTTTTTTACAGGACTCCTCTGTCTCCTTTGTGAACACTGACTCATGGTAGCGTGATTTTCCGTAGAGGGAAAAGGGATTTTAATATTAATTTATGAAAAAATGCGACAGCAGAATTCGATGGCAAGCTTTATTCTATCACATATTCAACAAGGAAGAAGCATACAAAAGGGAAATCAGATTAGAATTGTGTTAGAATGATTTACACATGGATCAAGGAAGATCAAGTCAGAATCGGGTTGGTGTGATTTATATAGGGGGTGGGCAAAGAAGGTGAGGGAGGCACTCCTGTTGAGTAAAGAGGTTCAGTGGGGACCCCCTCACTTTCTATCAGGGGGATTTGATCCTGGGATCCTTTGTTCTGCATTGTAGGAATTACTGTAGCAGAAATCACATGAACCAATGGAGTAGAACCATTGCCAGAAGTGCAGCAGTGACCTGACCTGAGCTGGCTTTGGCACCCAACGATCCCACGCAACACTCCACCTTTCCTGTCCCGAGTGACCCCACACCTGATGGAACCCGATAACATGGACTAAGTGAACTTAATGCACATTTTGTGGATGTTTTGTAGGGACGGTCCGTGGACTGAAGGAATATCTGTGTTGGATGTGATGGGAAAGGTGGAGCTGGTTAATGAAGATATATCAAATAGTGTGGGACTTGAGCATGATGTAAATAGTATGAAATAAGGGGTGGAGAATGTGCTGGTTTTAATCAGAACAGAGTTAGTTTTCTGCAGAGTAGTTAGCGCGAGGCTATGTTTTGGATTTGCACTAAGTACTGATAACACTGGTGTTTTTTGCATGGTGCTCGGGAGTGCTTGCATTTGTACTTTTTATTAAAAGGATACAACAACCCTCTTGCCTGACATCACTGATTTGTTTTGTGATCTCTCTATCTCTTAATGAAAAATGTTTGTCCTTGCAGCCAATCATCTTTCATGTTCTAGTTTAATTAGATGCACTCCTCATTTTTTATAGCTCACAGGATTTTATTTGCAAAACACGATTCTTACTATCCTTGCAAGTACTTGCTATTTCCAAATTCATGTCCAACTTTCCTAGATATTATACTTTTGCATTAATACCTAAGTCTCACAGAAAACTTCACTCAAAACAGTTTGTAAGATTTCATCCTTTTCAGCATTTCAGGAAGGCTGTTTTCAATTCATTCTGTCTGTATGTATTTTAATTTTGAGTAACCATTTTCTTTCCAAAAAATTAAGGGATTTAAAATATAAAGTAATTTAATTATCGTAAGAGGTCATGGCAAGAGAGGTCAACAGCTACCTACTTTCTGAGGCTATTGCTACTCATGTTTGCTTATACCACTTGGCTGGGAAGCATGAGTAGCTAGCACCCCTGAGTACAAGGAAACTCTCTCTACTGTAGCACAGCATGTATGAGAGTACCTTAGTCATGTCCAGGTTTGGTAATCTATATTGTTGATTCCAACAGCCAATGTATTCTTCTCTACATTGGTGCTTCAGCTACATGCATTTAGCCCTAAGATTTCCAGGAACAGACATGAGGCTTTTTGTGCTTCACCAGCTAGATCTGTTTCTCAAATGTGCTGTTGGGATACTTGTCTCTTCTTTCTGTATCTCTTAGTGGAAGTGATTTCAGCTCAGCCATATATTTTAGATGAAAACCAATAGCTTCTAACTTTCTGTGTGAGACCTCCTCTGTGAGATGCCACACTGGCTGGTCCTTGCTGCATCTTTACAGATTAGCTATGAATGTCAAACAGATTGAGAACTTTCTGCTACTTCAGATGCTGTTCTGGAAAATAGATTTGATAGTTGAGATCACTGGATTGTGGCAGGTGATCTATGACATAAATTCCCTAGCTAGACTGAACTTAGTAGTGTTCTCTAATCTCCTTGGACTGTCCTGACTGGCCTACAATTACCTGCTGCATGAGATGGTTGCCAGGATTCTCTCTTTTTAATAGAATTGCATTTAGGATGCCATAAGTGCATTAAAACTAGGCTCCTGGCAGACCAGAGACTTTCTCTAGACTAGCCAATCCATCTGACAGTGAAGAAGATGACAATGTGGACTCTGGCCATTTGGCAGTAAGGGTTCTTCCCTTGTTTCCTTGGTTTCCTTGGTGTCAGTTACCTATGACACCCTATCACAAAATCATGGGGCTTTGGACAGTCAGAAGTTTAAGTTCAGCTCCTTAATGAATATCTCATACAACTTATCCTAGAATTGTCAGGTAAGATGAGTTCTTGTCTTCTTTGTAGACATAATACAGCCTTGAGTTTCTTGAATTTGATATTTGCTGGTTTATGTGAAGATGTTCAGTTTCAACCCAGTATCATCAAATTATTGCCTGGGAGTTTTCCCCACAGTAGAGACCTATTTCTAGTCACAGTCCAGACAAACATTAATCACACCTCAGGTCTCATAGGTTGTACTACTTTGTGCCAGCACTATAGCTCCTCACAGACGCAGATTAAAAATAACTGCTTTGTGAACTGCTAGACACAGCCTTTTATAGAGCCCTCTGGAAGATGTGGCCTGTAGCTGTGGAGAAGTGGTAAGAACATGAGAACGTGGAGTCCTAGCAGCCCACAAGGCCTGCAGAGTTACTCTTGGAGGACTATAGTAGACAAAGAAATTTTCTGATGACCACTGTATTGTGTCTGGCTGGGATGGTGTTAACTTTCCCCATAGCAGACCTCTTAGTGCTGTGTTTTGTATTTTTAGGTAGAAAGGTGTTGGTAACACACCAATGTTTTTGCTACTGCTGAGCAGTTCTGGCACAGCATCAAGGCTGGCTCTCCAACCCCCATCCCCAAAGGCCAGTAGGCTGGGGGTAGGCAAGAGGTTGGGAGGCGATACAGCCAGAACATCTGACCCAAGCTGACCAGAGATATTCCATACCATATGACATCATGTGAGGCAATAAAAGCTATGAGAAAAGGGGTGTGTGTGGTGGTGGTGTGTAAGATATTTGTTGTCCGAAGCAACTGCTATGCATACTGAGACCCTACTTCATAGGAAGTGGCTGGACATGGCCTGCTGATGGGAAGTAGAGGGTAATTTTTTGTTTGTCTGATTTCCTTTGCTTCCATGCATCGCCTTTGCTTTAATTTATTAAACTGCCTTTATCTCGAGCCATGAGGTTTTCTCCCCCCCGACCTGCTGAGGCAAGGGAGTGATGGAATAGCTTGGTAGGCACTTGGCAGCCAGCCAAGGTCAACTCACCACAGTCCTTTGTGGCTCCCAAAGTGAGGCACAAGACAATGGCAGTTTTTAATTGTGTGCTATAGTTATAGTGGTTATGAAGTGGGAGCTTCTGTGCAGGTTACAGAGTTTGCTCGCTGCACTGCTTATCTCTTTATTTTTCTGAGCTTGGGAACATGTTAATACAAACAATGGTTATGCTCATGGCCCTGGCATTGATGGCCTTACTGGTAGCTATCTTGTGGAGAGGATGAGGGAATACACTTCCCTCTTCCTATCCAGGATTGATGTGGGTGGGTTTATTGCACAGGGTCCTGAGGTCCTTGTTCACCCTTACATGAAATGTTTAATGCTACTTATTAATACTGTTAGCATATTATGGGGTTTGTGGAATCTGGTGTCATCCTGGTGTAAGAGGAGACAATTTCTGGGTGGGGTGATACTAAAACTTGCCCAGAGGTGGCTTGTCCCTGGGTGGCAGGGTGTGTGGAAGGATTTAGGCAGGTTCCTAGGATGGTTATCACCTCCCAGAGCCTGGGATTTTACGCCTGAACAGGCAAGTAATCCTGGTTAATTGATGTGCCACCTGACAGAAGGGTGCCTTGCCTACCCCAATGAAAATCAGCAGCCTCTAGCGCTATGCTGGGGCTTGGCCTGTGCCTATTGAGCCTCAGTTCAGTACTCAGAGGACAGTGGTTAAGACAAGGACCCAAACTACCTCTGAGAATGCCATGACTGAGACCAGGACCCAAACTACATCTGAGGACACTGTGGTTGAGATAGGGACCCAAACAACAACTACAGTAATTGCACCAGTAATGAAAAAGAAACAGTGGACAAGGAGGTCAATGGGTCCATATCAATGATCAGTAAGGGAGGAGGAATAAGAGGAAAGGTTTGATCAAATAGCCAGTCCTTCAGCTAAGAAACAGGAAGAAGTAGTGAGAGAAATCAGACTAGAGGTGGAAACTACCCAGTCCCTGACCTTGAAAGAACTCTGAGACATGTGGAAACATTACAGCCACCGGCCACATCAACTGAAAAAGAGATGAGGGTGTTCGAGCTGTTTCTGAAATTGTTGGTACAGAAGCACAGCTCCTCTTGGCACCACAATTGTCTGTGCTACACTGGATGTTCAAAGGGAGGGTCCCCTCTACACATATCACAACCAATGCTACATGGAGTAAGTGGGTAGCGTTGATCATGCAATGATCTTGACCAGGAAAACCCAACCACCCAGGAATTCTGGAATAGATATGGGACTGGCCAGAAAACAGAGATTTTGGAGCACCTCCTGAGGAGGTAGCTTGTGCCCAAGAGGTACCACCATATAGTGAGTTATCAGAAGATGAAAGGAGTTATGCTATGTTTACTGATGGATCCTGTCATGTGGTAGGAAACCATCAGAAGTGGAAAGCTGCTGTGTGGAGTCCCACGCAACAAGTTGTTGAAGCCAATGAAGGAGAAGGAGAGTCCAAGTGTAGGTTGACGGCCGATTGAACATGAGC
>NW_010263780.1:0-7069 GCF_000690775.1 Eurypyga helias
TCCTGGCTGAACCCAGCACACACATGAAAGAATAAAGAACTGTTTCCATGATGTACATGCAAGCAGGCTAGTTCGCAGGCAGTCTGGTTATCCTGACTAGTATGAAGTCCAGGTAGTAATGACGGAAACACTATATCATCTCTGGAATCTCTCCTTCAAGTGATTCTAGTCAATATTCTCAGCCTCTCTGTAAATTACAAAGAATCTATTTTGCTGGACCAGGTGTAAAAATGCAAGCAATTTTTATAGTACAGATGTGGCAGAGATGTAAATAAATTTTTATAAATGTGGAAACTAAAAAATTTGTTCTCATTTATTTATTTATGATTAGCTGTCTTTGATGGGGAAGGAAGATTTGCCACTTTTAAAAATTTTTGCTAGTATCTAAATGGTCATAAGGACTTCTACGTGCAGGAAAAAACTCTTCTAAAATTTTAATACTAAGTAAGTGACGTTCAACTATCCAGTATAAAAGAAATGTACAAAAAATGTGAAAGGTGCAAGCAGTTAAACTCACCACTCACTAAGCATAAAAAGAGCTTGTAGTTTAAATAAGTTACTTCATCAAAAACTGATTTGTTTCCTCATACAATATGGCACATGCAGCTTCATGAGTGACAGTAGAAAACATTCTGTTTGCCAACATTTAAAGAGAGTTTGTTTTAGAACTTATCCTGCGTATAGTTCATATGAGCAATATAATCCCCATGATTATAGTATATGAGTGTTTTTTTTATGGGGGTTAGAAGATGAAGGACTTAGATGTATTAAATTCAGTAGAACAGAAAGACAATATGAGTTTAGAACTGCCCGTCTTTGACTGGGTTTGTTTAAATATGAATTCAGGTAAGATAAATAAATTTCATCAAGCCTATTTATCACTAATAAATGTTAGCATATTACTTTCGGAATCTTTTGTTTGTACTTGGCACCACCAAAGCTTTACATGCTTGAGTTTGTCCGTGGAGTATCGAACTATTTAGTGTCAGTGATTCTCCTCCCTCCCCCTCCCAAATCTTAGATCTTAGTGGTTTGGTGTTTGCTTCCCCCCAACCCGGATGCTGAAATATTTATCCACTGCTTTTGGATTTTGAAAGTTCAGTTGGATTTAGTTATCGTGGTGCGACTGGTGCACGTGTGTACTGTGACAGCGTTTGAAGTCTTCTCTGAAAAGTTAAAAATTATGTTGCAGTGATTTAATTTCAAAATCTCAGGACAGAGTTTATTCTAAAAAGTTTGGCAGCTGTATCATATAGCTGCAGTTTTAATGCAGTAACTTTACTTCCTTAGAGCAGATAATCGTCAGTTATCTTAGACACTGGTTATGTCCTTAGATAATGTGTCTGTCCTATATCCACCCAATCACAAGGATGTCTCGTATGTTCTTTAACCTAATCCAATCTGCATTTTGCAGTCCCCATAATTTTAGACATTGCTTTAAGTTGTAGTGCCTGGCAGCACTGCTATTACTGTAGGTTCAAGTGAGTTCTGATCTGTGAGCCATTAAGACAAAATATTTTGTGTCCTTTAAAGCAAAATAAACCCAAACAAAAACATTTGAGGGACAAAGAAAAAAAAACACAAAGCACTGTATAGTGAGAGTCCTTACAAACGCTTATCTCCAAAGCTTATTATTATGTGATAAACTTATATGATAAACTCTGTTGCAATCATGTAATTTACTTTCAAATACTCAGTGCAGAATAAATGTTTTGATTCATTATTTAATTAAAGAACCATGCTGTGCAGTGCTAATACAAAGATTTTCACCATCACATAAAATGAAAATTTACGTAAAGTTAATTTATCTACAATTTATTTGTTTTGTTTTGTTTTGTGCATTTACCAATTTTTTAAATTTTGCCTGCTTCTTTGCAATGTGTGCATACCGTTTATTTTGCTTTTATTAAAAACAAACAAAAAATCGGGCTACACACACTGACATCTCATGGTCCATCTTCTTATGTCATATGAACATCAAGAGCTTGTTGGACTATAGTTTAAGAAATGATACTGTACAGTGCATGCTGCAATTTACAGTAGGACCATTAAAGTACACAGGACTGGGGTCATAATGAGCATTGAACCAGCAGGGCTAATTTATTCTAGAATGCTATTCAGGATCCAGAGAAGAAAACTAGCATCTTAGCAGGGGCAGACACCATTCAGCTTTTTACTTCAGAAAGTCTAAATAGTAATTCTGTTTATATATATGATAACATATTACCTTGTGCTCTAAACCCCCCCCTCGGTAGCTTAAAGTAAGAAGTAAATGAATAAATGTCCTGTTCTGCTGATGTGAATGATGAAATTTACTGTGACAGGAAAACCTCACAAAACTCTTAACCCAGATTCTGGCAAACTTTTAGTCTACTCCAACAACTTGATTTGCACTCACTATAACTAATTTGCAGCAATCACTTTCAATCAATCCCCTTCCCTCAGTTTTCAGAAGGGTGCGGGCATGGTAGATTCAGAAACTAAAATAATTATTCACATATTGAATGTGTGTTTTCAACACAAATAGTAACATTGATGATGCCTTACGTTTGTCTGGGAGTAAGCCCAATTATTATTTTAAACAAGATATTTTACAATTTGGAGTGTGGTTCATCCTCTTTGGCCATTATTTTCCTTATCTTTGTACTGAAGCTGTGATAAAGCTTAAATGATTAGTCATAGTAGCAGCCTAAAGTTTTGGAAAAATCTAGCATTTTTTGGTATTAAGGAAGAACAGATTTATTTATGTCTATTGGATTTTTCCTGAGACAAGAAATGGAAGGATTGAAATGTAGTCTTGTGAGAAAACCCTGTTGCTTGATATCAATGTCTTATCTAACATTAGGAAGTAAGAACAATCCTTATAAGAGAGACTTTATTTAAATCTGAAGATTATCAGCTCTCTATTCTAACTTCTGGACAGCCTTTTTTCTGTTTATTGTGTCAATTATACTGAATTTTGATCATTTCTACAATAGTCAAGTTTCAGTTCACTTATGGTGTTATTTTGGTCCTGGAAATGTCCAAGGGAATTAGTACATTATAAGCAGCAGAATCGGTTTTTTAATCCTATTTAACTCCTTTTTTAAGAAGAATTTTGTAGTGGGTTCTAGAAGGCAACAAGTGAAAATAAAAGTAATTAATTTTTCTATTAATTTGTGATGTGTTGGTGACATTTCTTATATCCTAAAGTAGCCTGCGAATTACACTGAAAATATTTCATTAATTCTTTGATGGCTGAAGGGATATGTTTTCTCCTTTTTTTTCTCTGTTAGTTGACATAACAGTTTTGACTGAGGAAATTTCCTCTCTTCATTTACCACATATTTATATTCACCTCTTTTAGAGAAGACGTTTTCCTGGGAATCAATGTTTGTCATGTTTCCACTGAACCAAACCTTATGCCATGCATTCTGCTCTGAAATTATACCAGTTGTGCTTAAAGTAAGGGGTAGTATTTTTTCTGCTAGTTCTTATTTGCACATTAAAAAAAGATGGAGTAGGTATTTCAGAGAATTTACAGGTGAAAGTCACTAAATTTCAGGAACATTTGAGAAACTACTGGGAAACAATGTAATGACAGTGAATTTGCATGTAATGGTACAGCAAACTTACAACAGCGGAAATTTGGTATAATCTCATTTAAGGATTTTGATTATTTTATGGGAAAAATGTTTCACAACTTGAAAGCATGTTTGGTTTGCTCGAGTTTATGGTCAGTGAAAGTTTCTGGAAGCTGCCACAAAATTGTCTTCTTTTTGTGCCAGAGATCCCATGGTAGCAGTCACCAAATCTCAAAATATGAGAGAATGCATGCATGTTAAAGACCTCATGTTTTCATTATTTATCTATCATTTGAATCATAGGTGCTCCAAGCTGGGATAAAAATAAATTTTGTAGTGGTATATTAATGAATCTGACCCGTACAATTATCTTAAAATGGTGAGGATATAAATTAAATTCTTCTCTACTGTTTTGGAGGAATCTTCCACTCAATTCAACTGTCAAATCAAGTCAAATGTCAGCATAATTGGTTGCAAAGTAGTCCTTAATAAGTCCTTACTAATCAGTATTTCAACTGTCAGTCTAATTTAGTGTGACTGCAATGTTCATAATTATAAGAAGTTTTAGAGCTGTAGTTAACAACTGGAGAGGCAGGGGGGCCCACAGAACGCTTCGGTGAGCTGTCAAGAGATCAGAAACATTCTAAAATTTGAATGTGCTTTTAACCACTTTACTGTGTAAAAGGAGTATGTTAAATGTCATCTTTAAAGGCATCTCTGATAATAGCATAGACCCAACGAGATGTGAATAATACAATAATTTGCTGCCATTTTACTAAGTGATATGATAATAGCACTGTGCCATTACTTGGACTACTTCTTATTAAGTGCTTGCAGATTAAATATCAAATGCCCTATTGTTCTACCTAAACAACTTATCTGTCAATTTTCTGATATTTTTATCCAAAAGAAAAGAAAATTTTAAATGTTACCATAGGGTTCCTATAGTAACAGTTTTGAATGGAACACATTCACTGTGCTGATAACGGGAGAAAACAAAATAAAACAAACATTGCTGAATTAACATAATAGGCACCAAGCGATGGGAAGATTTGCTTGTGTGACCTTGGAAGCCCTGACTATGACTTGCCTCTTCTTTTAACCCAGCTCTGATTCAGGGAAATAAAGTATAACATTCAGTGTAATCTTAAAGAAGTTATTGCGTTAATAGCAAAGTACAGCGGCAGAAAATAAACCCCCTTGCATTCCAGCTTGTCCTCAGACATTAGAGGGGTGGGGGGCAGCTCGGCTTAGATTCTGAGCGGCGTCCAATTTGTACGCTATAAATCTGGTCACGCACAATGTACTGAACTACCACGACGACGGCTGCACAAATAGCATGACGCACTATTGGCCTCGTCGCGTTCACTGAACTAGCACGGGCAGACCGAAGGAGTTTGGTTGTGTTCAGTAAGAACTCTCACTGCTAGACTAATGAATACTGCGATTTATCGTGGCAGCAGAAGTGCGGATTGTTTTGGCTTGCGGTGATGATACCCTGTCTGCCAAAGTATGT
The DNA here is from genome assembly GCF_000690775.1 of Eurypyga helias. Taxonomy (NCBI): domain Eukaryota; kingdom Metazoa; phylum Chordata; class Aves; order Eurypygiformes; family Eurypygidae; genus Eurypyga; species Eurypyga helias. The sequence continues at coordinate 5,080 of NW_010263780.1, forward strand.
GCCACTAATATGGTAACATACAACAACATAAAACTACTCGAGTAATATAGCAGCGTTAAATAACTCTATAGAAATTTCTAAGTTTCCAGGGAAAATAATTAATATAACCAAGAATTTAAATCTCACCCAAGGCATCCCTGTGGGGTGGGGAAGAGAGGTTCAGCCCGTCGACTGATCCTGGAAGTCAAATGTGGTCTGCAATGGTATCTTCCCTGACTTGTCTGCGATGGTATCTTCCCAACACCCCTCCTCTCTTAAACCATTTTTATACTATTTTTTGCTTTTCAGGTGGAGCTTGAGTGACTCTAGTCATACACACCTTTGTAATGATTGGTGTAAAATATTCTCGTTTTGTGTTTGAAGGTATAGGCTGGGAAAAATTCAGAGCGTATGCTCAGTGAGGGGTGGTTGCACCTTGGAGGTGGGTAGCTTTTGGGATGGAGGTGTGTTTTTGTATTATAACGAGATTATAATGAGCAGAGTTCACGTACGGGGCAGCATTTTGTCAAAAGATGACAGACTGTTGGCCCAGGCTATCAAATATGCAACTTATCAGTTCCATAGTACCTTGAAGTTCCCATAACCAATACAGAGACTGGCTGCGGTGTCTCCACACCACTCCACTCTCTGCGCAGTTCCTCTTAGAGTCAGCACAACAAGTTCCCCTAGTGATGCTAACATCTGGGGTTGCCTGGGGAACTATCATGGTACAGATTCTCTGCATGTCAGCCACACCTTACCCTGGGAATCTCTTCAATGCTGTGCCTTTTCTTAAAATGTGAATATAAATTTAATTTCTAAGTCACCTTCTATAATTATTCTACAGAAGGTTACAGGTGAGACTAATTTACAGGACTGTCTCCCATTTCTTTCTTCTGGTATTACTTAACAGTTTAGCAATTGCATGAGATAGAGGATTACAGTAGAGCATGGAGTTGCAATTCCTTGTATGTACTTCCACAGCACCTAGAACAGAAACATTCAGTTAACTGTTGTCACACTTTGCTGAGATTTTCTAATTTTTGCCAAAGCCCACTGGCTATTTAAGGAAGTCCACTCAGCACATGTCCTTCAGTGTCTGGGAACCAGAGCTTGCTGGTTCCCAGACACCTGGGAGAGTATTAATAACAAGGTACTTCTCAGGGAAAGATAGGGAAGATTCATCTGACCAAATGTAGACCTTTACAATCTCTAGCATCTTTAGGTTCTGCAAAACCACCCACAGAGCTTATAGGGTACGACTGATCTATCCTATTTAAATGTCTACTTGCAGATGCAGCGGATAGTTCGTTAGAAGTACATGTTCCTTCCATCAACCACAAGTTAGGTGGGATGAGTCCTACACCTACCTGTAATCTTTGTCATGCTTAGACAATATTTTGATTGACCCAAGCCTCAGTTTGCCCTCTGACTAACTCCAGACTATATACCGCAAAGATTCCCAGGATTGTATCACACACAAAGAGACATATCTGTGGTTTAGATTAGGCTACCCTTTGCTGGATAGAGTGTGATGAGAGACTGGTATTTTTAGAGGAGGACACAGAATCGATAAATTAGGCAATAGATTTATTGTTTATTTTTTTGTCTGGGCAAGTTTATTTTTTTGTCTGGGCAAGTTTCCTGAGAAAAGCCGAGGGAGCTCATTCTCTGAGTGTATATATCTGGTTCATGGCCATAGGTTGTGCCTATGACACCTATATTAAGAACTTTGTCCTATGTAACTGTAAGCATGTAATTTGCTTTCAACATTCATATATACACATTTGGTATTGGAAGTAGATTTTAAGCCTCATTGGAATTTCCGAAAAGAAGGTGAAAATAGGAGATGAATCTTTGTCTTTAGAGTTTCATTTTTCATGTTTAACTGTAGGGTAAGCAGGATCATACAGTCTCTAAACTGGAGAGACAAGGATTTGATGGATGGACTGCTCGATGGATAAAGAACTGTCTGGATGGTTGCACTCAGAGAGGGGTGGGCAACGGCCCC
>NW_010263780.1:7369-20747 GCF_000690775.1 Eurypyga helias
GGGACCGAGATTATCTTGAGCGCCCCTTCCAACCCAAACTATTCTATGATTCTATGGCTGCAGCACTGACACAGGACAGAGGCTGCAACCCATGAAGATGGAAGGTGTTTTCAGTACTTTCTCCCTATAATTTGCAAATTTTAAATCAACTTTAAAATGAAATTTCCGCAGTTAAAAGTGTAGATACAGTAAGTTTGTGTGCATTTCAGACACATAGTAGTCACAAGCCAAAAATAGGCAAATAATTAAAATTGTCCACTCTTAGGTTTCAGAAAGGCTTCATGAAAAACTTTAAGTCTTGAGTTATGGTGTCAAGAAAATAAAAAAAATAATTAATCTCCTTCCTTGCAATGATTTTTCACATTAAAAATTCCTAGAAATACTTGCTTTAACCTCTTAATTCTGTTCGATCTCTCTAACTTCTATTGAATAGGTTGGAACACTAAAATGAAATTATTAACTCCACTGACATAATATTTCATAATTAGTAATGTTTAGGGCATCTTTTGATGCTTTCCAACAGGTCATGTTCCTGTTTGAGAGCTGTCAGAAAAACTTTTGCACATATAGAGGGTAGTAATAATTATAGTGCATTACAGACCTCCGTTTGCTCTGAGAAAAAAATCTCACAGATTGTGGAATGCACTTATCTATTTTAAAAAATTACTTTCTGTGCTTTACTTAAAAGACTTGACTGGTTTTTTTAGACAGTATGGAAAGGGTTTTATTTTAACTTGTAACACCAAATACAAATGATGCAGTTTAGAAATTGAATCATATTTAATTGCTTTTGGTGCCAGATGGTGTAAAGCTGTCAAGTTTATAGCTTTTTAGGGTAGATGTTTCTTTTGAGCTGATAATATTATCATGTGAAGCCATTTTTCCTGATTGTCAATATATCTATCTAGACATTACTGCACAGAAAGCTATTCTTCATGCAGTGTGGGGCAGAGCCAGCGTTTTTGAGGGGGTCTGTCCATGCAGTAAACATGTGGCAGCTGAAGAGGGTTATTTTTTCTAACTGTGCTTTGATGTCTTATAGCAATTCAGCCAAGGTTGCCTGTGTTATACCACTTACCTTTCTGGAGACAAACCTGCAGCATATAATTTGCAGCTCTAAATCCGAGATTCTCTCTGAGATGGGGAAACAGGAAAACTGAACAAGATGGGAAAAATTCCTGTGTATGATTTATATTTATATTCATACATTCGATGTGTGAATCACAAGATTTAAAAAAAAAAATCATTATCTTTTTCAAAAAAAGCAACGTCTTTTTCAGGTAACTATGCTGTATAGATACAAAAAAATCAAGAAAACCTTGTTCCTGTAGAGTGTATTACAATCCTCATAAACTTTCTCTTTAATTGTAGATTTACTAAGCATGTTAACATTTTGTTTTATTTGAAAACTTGGTAGACAGGGGATTCTTAATATTCTTGAAACTGAGCAGCTGACACAATTATAAAAAGTTTTATGAATGTTCTTCAAGTTGAAGTATCATCTGTTATATCTCAGACAGATATTAAGTGTCTATCACAGTCCTCTCTTACTGCAGAGGTGATCTCTCTCTCATAGATACATTTTACTTTCCATCTCTTTGTGATTTGAACAGTTACATTCATGCAAAGTTTTACATGGCCGGAATATGAAGGATTTTTTTTTTTCCTAATAAAAATAATAAGACACAGGAAGCAGAAAAGCAGAACTCCAGTCCTCTGGTGATTCATGTAAGTGAAAGGCTGTATTTGAAATAAATCTTACAGAAGCCAAGAATATTTTTATGGCCAGAATACAGCCCACGTGGTTCCCAGTGTAAGATTGTTTTGCTAGATTTTAAGCTATATAAAATGGCAATGCTGTAGAAACATGAACTTCTTATGATTAACACTGTGTAATATCTATATACATTTTTTGCATTTATGTTAGTCACAATTTTGTTTCATGAATTTTTATTTTTTAATTTTGTTCTATTATTAGTAACTTGTTTCTGCAGAAAAAAATGGCCCATTGCATAATTAAGAGTAGTACAAGAGTGCAGATTTTAGGGTGTATGAGCTTTTGAGAATCTTCATATCTTACACTTCCACTCGAGGGTTTTCAGGCATTTCTGTTATGCTACTTTGAAGATAATCAGGATGATGCAGTGGATTACTGACCATTTAAATGCCCATTTGTGGGGGATGCGAGGAAGGGAGCAGTCATGCATCTTGAGGTAGACATGTGAGATCTGACCACTGAGAGAGGATAGCCTCAGAAGTGTAGCATCCACTGGAGGGACTGTTCTCGACTCAGGCTTGAAAATTGTTGCTGCCCTTCTTGAACAAGGGGGTGGTAGGATCATGGGATAGTTCAGGTTCGATGGCACCTTGGGAGGAGTCAGTTTGAGCTTGGAACATGTTTCTCAGAGTCTTATCCAGTTGGGCCTTGAAAATCCCTAAAGAGGGAGAGAGACTGCACAGCTTCTGTGGGCAATTTCTTCCAGGGCTTAACCATCCTCATAAGGAAAAAATTACCTAGTGTGAACCTCTCTTGTCTCACCTGCCCCTCATGTTCCACAGTGAAGATCCTGGTGTGTCTTTCTAAAGCTTCCCTGTGATGCTGGGAGGCTGCTGTTTGGTCCACTTGAAGCCATCTGCTCCAGGCTGAACAAGCCTCTCTCCCAGCTACCATGGCAGCCCTGCGTTGAACCTGATCCAGTCTATCAATGTGTGCCTTGTACTGGGTGACCAGAACTGGGCACAGTGCTCTAGGGAGTGGTGAGCGATGGGGTAATCCTTTTCCTCCTGTTATTGGCCCTCTTTGCTGCCAGGGCACTGCTGGCTCATGCTCTGCTTGCTATCCACAAGAGGAAATTAAACAGCAAAGAAATATAAGCTGGGTTTCTATTTTTAACTAAATAGCCTATTTTTAGCTCTCTCCCTTACAAATGTGGTCTTGCAAACATGAGTTAGAGACAAATGATGTCTGTAAGCTGAACAGGAAAAAGACATTTTTGTCTCCAAAGCCTGGATAGTGTCTTTTATATATCTTTTAAAGTGTCTTCCTTTGAGGATGAGGTTATATGTCATGCAGTTACCTATATGTTAATTAACTTGGGGGATAATATTACACAGCCATCACACTTTTACTGTCCTTGGGAAAACTTCATGTGCTAGTTTCAAGAATCCATTTATAGGAAGAAAAGATGGTAGAAAGAAGTAACTTCCCAGATCATCCCAAAACTCTCAAACCAGCTCTGCTCTTTGGATCCTTGGGTCCCGCAACAGAAATATCAGCTGTCATGACAGTGCCCTGCATCATCTTAGATTCGTCGAGTCTAGTTACAGAACTAATATTTTGTAGTTCAGTATAATTCAAATGGCAGGAGCATTTTCAGTTCTTTGCGTGTGTTGTTGTTAAAACTGCTATGTGCGACTGCAGTGGTTTTCCCATATTTTGTAGAGTTTCATGTGTCTTCTGGGAAAATTAACTGTGTGGTAGTAGAGTGCTACCATATCTCTCAAAAAATCCCAAGTATTTTGGAGAGGATCCTTTTTATTTTTCTGAATGACATGGATTGTTTATCACAACCTTTTAAGACTTCAAAGGTAAAATCAATATTAATCCCCTACTGAAAACTGCAAACATCCATTTTGTCAAAGGGTCCTATCTACCATATCTGACAAATCTGCCAGTATAATAAGAAAGCACCATTAATACCAGTGAGGACAGATGATCATCTACCTTTTTAAAAAATCACATCTTCAATTGATTAATGTTCATGTTTTGGAGAAGAATGCTTATGTTGTCAAATTCCATGGTTTGGACACAATTAAAGCTTTCTTTTTTTAGTCTGAATCCTGTTGCAAAATGAATTTAAGCTGCATCAGCAAAGAATAAACAATTTTTTAACTCTGTATTTTAAAATCTCTTAGCTTCTTGAAAGCAATAATACTGTGTAATATCAAAGGGTACAAGTTTCAGAAATTACTTTTTGCATAATTATGAAACCTCTTGTTTCTTAACTCCTAATTAATGTTATGTGCATTCAGCTTTTTTTTCCAGTTCTCCTGGGAAGGAGAGTATTTGTGGTTGTTTGGAATAGTTTTTCTCAAGGACTTGCAATACAGATTAAAAAGTCATCCACAAAGGTTGATTTTCTTTTTTTTTTAATTTTGTCCTTTTTTTTAGTGTAAATCAGGAATGCAAAACAATCATTTTTATTCTTAATTCACGTGTATGTTTCCACACTACTGTGAAATTCACTATTTTGATGCCTTCAAATTTTAATGCAAACTTTCTTTTTATTTACCAGAAAGTCCAACATAGTTACCTATATGTAAAGTAACTATAGTAATTTAAAATAATAACTTTTCAGTTTCAAAATCAATGCAAGAGTCAGAATATTCTTTATTTGAAACCTGTGAAGTGTGTGACTCATAGTGCATAATATCAAATCAAAATACCTGGAGTAACATATTTACTGAAATTTAAAAATATCACTGATCTAATCTAAAAGAAACAAATTTCTTAATGCACATTGGCATTCTTTGAATCCTTCTTAGTACTTAAATAGTTTTTAATAAAAATAGATTTAGCAAATTATTTTCAGGTATAATCATACCAGCCTTTTGTTCCATTACAGCCAAGGCATACTGAGTTAAGATGAGCTTTTGTCCTTCAAGCATTTTGTTGAACTTGTGAGTTTTTTGTTTAGCTAATAGGATGTACTGAACTATCATTTTTAGATCCGATCACAACACTGGAAAGCACCACTTACTATGCTACTTTGCAATTCTGTTTAATTCTTAGTCTTCCCAGTGTCAGGGGAGCTGTACCAAGCAGTATAGTTCTTAAATAAAAACAATCAAGTTAGAACAGCTTTCAGATGGAAATTCTAAATGATGGATTGCTTCTTGCAGCCTTTCTGCACAAGCAAGAATGAGACGCCCGGGGAGTCTATGCAGGCGTCTTTTACGTTTGTACTACATGGCTTCGCTCCATTGTCTTGCATGGTTCTAATTACATGATATACAAATAGGGTGCACATGAGAGCTGCAGAACTTTTGATAGCAGAAAATTATTACCAAGGTTTAGGAAACTTCTATAATACGAACAAAGTATACTCTGAAAAAAAATCTGCCTTACTACTGGAATAGGAAATAAACTAGTTTTTGTTAATGCTTCAGATTCAAGAAGATCCATATACTAGGGACATGAAAAGTGTCATACTGTTTCTAGCTTTACTATCTGCTTTGCTTATTCTCACTGTGTAATGAAATACCAATTTCCAAAAGTGCTTGATATACCCTGCTGGAAGAAAGAGCTATTGCACATTTTCAGTGGAGAAGAGTAGCCTGTAGAAAACTGAAGGAGGCCAAAATCTAACGTGAGGAACAGACTCCCAATAACTGTTCAATCTTTGACATTCTAGAGTAGCAAATTTTTTGTCAAGGGATCACAGCCTTTTCTTTGCAAACTTTTGAAATGGTTTTGTTGGTAAGATGGATCATTTGGATTTGGATTTTTACTTTTTTTTTTTTTTACGTAGAAGAAGAAGAAGAAAAAAAATCAATACTGTAATCAATCAGAGAGGCACTGACTGATTCCTCTGGCAGTCCCCTACCACAGCAGTTGATGAGGTCAGATAAGGACATGACAGACTGTCAGTGCTGGATAAACCATTTCTCCTGGGTGGATTAATATGATATTTGTAGCTGCAAGGAAAGACTGCCATTTCTGAGTGTTTCTTGAAAGGGTTGGGAGGAGGGTCAAATAAAAGTTATTTCAGTCAGTCCTATAGTCAAATTACCAGTCAGTTAGGTGACCTTAAGTCAGTCAAGATAGAAAAAACAGTAACAAATAAACAAAAAAACCCCGAATGTAAAAGTGAAATTCTGGCTTTGCTGAATTTTCTCTTGCCCTCTTTTTACTTCTGGTAGTCTGTTTTTTATGTGAAGTGTCTATCTGCCAATTATAAAAACAATGCAGGAGCTGTGTCAGTCAGTCACATCACCTGTAGACTCCTTGCTTTCCCCACAGGCTGCCTATTATAAAATCATAGAATTGTTATGGTTGGAAAAGACCTTTAAGATCATCAAGTCTACCTGTTAACCTTACACTGCCAAGTCCACCACTAAACCAAGTCCCTAAGCACCACATCTATAGCTTCACATTCCAGGTGACCTTTATTTATAACATTTGTCCATTTATTTATATGTGACAGCAAGAGAATTACACCATGACAAGCTAAAACCCTGCAGCCATGTGTGCTCTGTGGAGTTGAAAGACCCATCAGGGAGTTGAAAGGCTCCTGATGCCCTGGCTGAGCTGGGCATTGGGAGAGGGAGGTTATCACAGCGAGGTTATCCCTTAGATCTGTGGTCATTACTGAGTGTGGCCCCCTTGTCCCTAGTGCAGTGAGACCTCCACTGCACTCATGAACATTCTAGGTCATTGGCATCAGGGGATTAGCTGATGCGATAGGATTTTATCCTCAGCTATCTTGCTCAGTGAAACAGGACAGAAAAGGAGTGGATCACCTCTCACTAAGAACAGATGTCACAGTCCTGTTAGGTGTAAACTTTGTAAGCCATTTTGCATCTTTCTCACCGGTGAGATTAAAACATGTGTTGAGGGCTTGATAGAAAAGCAGTGGGTTTAGGCAATTGGACTTCTGAGACATCATATTTGAGGACACTGCTGAACTGGAGTCTTGCTGCTCTGAGGAGCTTTTTCCTGAGAGGAGCTGTGTTAAATACCTACACTATGCTGTAAGACTATCTCACATAAACGTGTGCCCACAAAACACCACTCTGAGATTACTTCAATTTATGCTTAGAAATAAGGATCAAAAAAAAAAAAAGCAGCAAAGCAAGTGTGCAAAGCTGTCATTTAAAACTGGTATTCTCTCTCCATAGAGAGACCTGAGGAAATTAGATACTTACTCATCTGAAACCTGGTGATATGAAAACCCTTGTTGGTGCCTCAGGAGGGGATTTCTGTTTTCTGCCAGGGACATTTGAAAATGTGGAGGCAAATCTTTGAGCTCCTTTCACAGTCAATGAAATAAACACCTGAAGAGGGTGATCTATCTTATGCTACAACATCTTATCCTAAATTAAGTCAGATGAATCACCCTCTGGAGGTGATTGTTTCACTGATTAATGCAGTGAGATAAGTCCCACTCTTGAGTCTGACTTTACCTAAAAATCCCTGTTTGGTTTCAACTAATTGTAGCTGAATGTCTGATACCTTCATTATCTGAGCACTCCCTAGGCATCATAGATCAGTATTATGTACTTGCACTTGTGCCTGTATATATATGCCAGCTCAATTGAGACAATTCCACTTATGAGAACCTAAAAATCAGGGGAAATTGTGCCTAAATGCTCTGGAGCTCCACAGAAGGACCACTGATGGTCAAGAGGGTAAGTCCGTGTCGTGGTTTAAACCCAGCCAATAACCAAGTACCACACAGCTGCTCGCTCACCTCCCCCAGTGGGGGAGGACAATTGGAGGAAAAGACAAGAAAACTTTGTGGGCTAAGAACAATTTAATAATTTAAAAGAAATGAAATAGGATAATGATACGAATTATACTAATAATACTAGTAATAATATGAAATGAAAACAATGGAAAATAAACCAAATTATATGATTGCTCTCCACCTGCTGACCAATGCCTGGCTGGGTCCCAGCTAGCAACAGCCAGAGCCAGAGAACTCAGGAGCCTGAGCCCAAGAACCACATCAAGGCCAAGAGAGACATTGCACTAGAGCCAGAGCAAGCCCCATTAAGCAAGAGAGACGATGGACACATCCCCAGCTTACATACTGAGCATGATGTTTTATGGAATGAAATGTCCCTTTGGTCAGTTTGGGTCAGCTGTTCTGGCTGTGTCCCCTTCCAGCTTCTTGTAGGGAAGAAGTGCACCTGGGAACACAGGTACAGTATGACAAAATGAAAAAGTCCTTGGCTTGATGCAAACACTTCTTGGCAACAACTAAAAACATTAGTGTTATCAATATTTTTCTCAGAACAAATCCAAAACACAGGCTCATACCAGCTAATGTGAGGAAAGTTAAATCTGTCCCACCTAAAACCAGCACAGTCCATCTCTATTTTTGCAGAAAGTCCTACTCAGTTGAGGTGCTTTATCTCTAGATCTGTTTGCTCCAAAGCTGGCCATACCTAAGATTTATCTCTTGGATACATTTAGATATGAGTGAATTGCCAAGAGCACCAAGGTCTATATGGGAAGCACACAGAATCCAAAGCATGTGAGACCCCATGTCACATCTCATCCCTGTAACTATTCTTCTTCCTTGCCTGTTGCTCAGAGGGTCAAAACTCAGACCTTCCTGCAGAGGTCAGTGGTGTTCAGAGTGATGTTTCTTTTGTATTAAGAGCTGAATTAAAATACCTCCCCAGCGATCCTGCACAACTGTTGGTGGTTACATTTCTTAACTAAATATAAGGAGGAAAACATAACCTTCTTTGTCAGCTAGAATGAGAATTTCTAGTAGGTGACAAATTATATGAGCTGATCTAAGTTGCCCAACAATGAGGAAATGCTTGTTACAGTAACAGAATCTGATTATAAATCAAGAGAGTGTTTTCTGCCTGTCCCTCTTGGTACCATAATTTTGCTGCTGTCAGCTTTTCCTTCAAGAACTGAGTGCTGAGCTGCCCTAGAGAAAAGGGTTATGCCAATACTAATGAGCCGGGTAGGAAAGTTTGGGACTAACTGGGGAATAATTCCTTTTTGTTTTGTTAGCTTGTGAAATAATGGCAATAAAGATAATGCTAATGAGGTACAAATCTTCCAAGCATTAGTCCTATTTGACCTTGGCTAATGAAGAGCAGACAAATCGCCTTGAAAACTGAGATATGGCGATTGCTGTGAGGCAGTGACTACCCCAGTAGGTTAGACTGAGTGGTCACACACCCCGACGCAAAAAAAATGTGGGAGACAGACTGCATATGAAATCTAAACATGATTTTTTAGGGTTAGTTATATGTCATGCAATGTCAGGGACAGAAAACAAAAGCACTCAGACCCACCCAGCTGCACATCACTGTAAAGCTCAAAATCCTACTGCTAAGGGGTATATAACATTCATTTCTATTCTTCAGGATTCATTAACTACTTGTCACTAATTTCATTTCAGCTATCTAGGCACTGAAGTAGAGAAGAATAGGGAGATGATCATAGAATCACAGAATTCCAGGTTGGAAATGATCTCAAGGATCATCTGGTCCAACCTTTCTTGGCAAAAGCACGGCCTAGACAAGATGGCCCAGCACCATGTCCAGCCGAATCTTAAACGTGTCCAATGTTGGAGAATTCACCACTTCCCTTTGTTGATTATTGCTATGACCGATTGTGAAAAATTTTCTTCTTGTGTCCAATTAGAATCTCCCCAGGAGTAACTTGTACCCATTATCCCTTGTCTTTTCCATGTGACTCCATGTAAAAAGGGAGTCTCTATCTTCTTTGTATCCCCTCTTTAAATATTGGAACATGGTGATAAGGTGTCCCCTAAGCCTTCTGTTCTCAAAACTGAACAACCCAGTTCTCTCAGCCTTTCCTCATATGGCAGGGTTCCCCGCCCTTTGATTAACCTTTTGGCCCTTCTCTGGACACTCTCCAGCCTGTCCACAACTTTCTTTATAGCAGGGACAAAAACTGAACACAGTATTCCATGTGTGGCCTGACAAGTGCTGAGTAGGGTGGGATAAGTCCTCACTGTGGTTTTCAGCTCATTGTATGTTATTGTGAGGGCTTGCTATATCACCATTCAGTAATATAAATTTGTAGAATAAGGAAGACAAGAATGCCAATTGATTTAGAATTGTATATGAAGGGTAGTGGTTTCAAGACGCATTACTATCCTATTTTTCCCTTAGTAATTTTAGCCTCTGCTAAATCAAAAATTTCATTATGCATATTCTCTACCGGTGATTAATTTCACAAAAGGATATACCACAAAAGGATTTTAATCCTTTGTATACGGATCATCACATATCTTAATGTTAAAAGGCAGAATTAGGGAAGTGAAGAGATACTTCCAATTATTGCTTAATCATGACACAATTTGAAGAATGAATCTTGTGAGGAGGAAATATTTTTAATCAATGTGACACTTGAAAATTGCTTTAAGTTGCTTTATGCATTTTGATGTATAAAATTCTTCTTGGGGCACAACAGATGAAAAGAAATATTACATTGCAAAAATTCAAGGAGCTTATTGTTTCATTAAATATTTACCAGCCATTCAAACTTTAGTGGATTTGCTCTGCAACTGAACAAGAGACCTTAGGGTTTACATCTGTAAATCTTTGTGCTGGTGCCTAACGAAAGTGATTAAACCCAAGGCAAGCTTTTGTCATGGTTTTAAGTTATTTAATAGATGAATTAAGAGTGCAAATGTTCTCCTGTAAGTTTTAATGGTTGAAATAATAATACTAAACCTGTTACATAAAAATTAATATCCAAATGCTTGAGCTCAACAGAAATTATGCATGCACTACACTTACATGATAACAAAAATATGATACACACATGTAAGCAATCTGTCAATGGCTCTTCAGGGTCTCCCACCCCTCCTTAAAAAAAGAAGAGGGGGAAAGAACACAGAAAAGGAGAGAATTTTGCCTGAGGAATAATTTTTTCAGATGGGGCTATCCTGAACTGGTCAAATGTCTTGCATTTTTGATTCAGAATATACTTTTCAATTTTAGCCAAAGACCCAACATTTGCTTCCTTTAAAAGATCCTTGCACTTCTGTGTTTTTTTTTTTTTTCTCCATATCTAGAGGATCCAGGGACTAAAATCCCTTTCCATATCAACAGCAAATGGTGTTTGGGTTGAAAATACTCTTCACATATACTATTAGTCATATTATGTGCATAACATTGCATATATTATAAATGCAGGGAGGCACACACTTGCGTGATCTTGGGACTATTTCTGTGCTGTTAGAATCTATGTAATCTGATTAACTGCAGAAAATCAACTGGACCATATTAGGGTCTAACTCAGGATTTTTCTGTATTTCTGTCAATTGCAGGAATGGTGCTTTTATTTTAATAAGTGTTCTTTTACATATGTTCTGTTCTTTTCTTAATTTTCGTTACTGCTGTTTGGTCTCAAACTCTGGAAATCATATATCATGGAAAAGCCAAACTCCTTTACTCACAAACTATAAAAAAAGTCCCATAATAGGCCACAACATACTCTATTCTGTCAGTTTTCTGTCTTTCATCACTCTGCTTTCTCTGTCTATTTCTAGAGACATTAATATAAAACACTTGAATTTGGAGTACTATATAAATATTTAAGATTATCTCTAGTTAGTAAACATTTCTTGTTTCAATTTAGAGAATTATTTGCTATTGACTTGATGTAACTTTTCTTTATTGGAAAATAACTATTTTTCATAAACCATAACATGATGAGGAGCAAACAGAGCTGACTGGAAAATAACTTTTTTCCTTTGTGAAAAATTTAAAGGTTTATAAATTCCTTAGATGCTTTTCTTCAGTCTTTTCCAGAGACTTGGAGTTTCAGCCAAAGGAATTTTGGAGATGAAATGGTCAATTTTTTTCTGACAAAGCTTTTTTGGAAACTTCTAGGACAACTTTAGAAACAATTTCATTTAAAAAACAAGTGGGAAGTTAGTGCTGCTTTTGGAGAAATACAATGCTGGGATAATGAGAAAGTACTCAATTCTGCCAGAGGGGAAAAGTACAGTCATTACACCAGCACTACGAGCATTGTGGTGTTGGGGAAACACTCTTTGAAGCGCCCTATGCAGATGTAGGCATGTGTAGCGCCACCAACAGCCATGCAAAAATTCAGACTAAAAACTGGTGATAGATGGGAGGGAAAGCAGGAGTGCCTGACATGGCAGTAACAAAATTTGGGGAACAAAAATGCACAGCAGGTATTAGAGCACTTCCCTTATCCCTCTTCCAGACTTTTAGTGTGAGATAGGCAGGGATCTGCCCTATGACAGTACAATGCAACTTTTGAGTGACTGGTAAGCCGAACAACAGTGGAGTCAACCAGCTGGCAGATTGGAGCTTCCTAAACTGTCCTTCCTTACAAGGACTGATACAGGTTGCATGTGGTGAGCTTTTGCCCTCTTTGGTCTTGCCCTGCCTTCAGTCAAAAGTGACATCCCATCGAGGCTCAGAAGTCCAGTGCTACAGAGGCAGAGCAGTCCTTGGTTATGATGCCTTCCAGCAAAGACTCACGCCCCAGGAAACATTTCAGCTTTACTGTGAAAGGGTCTGTTTTTTTCTCTTAATAAAGGGCCGTAATGACAGCAGCATGTTGCAGGCAGCAGCGCTGCCTTTAGTGTCCACTACACATCTCCTGTACCAAAAGCATCCAGCCGTTTCATGCTGGCTGACTGTCCCCTGCGTGGCAGGAACTCCAGTGGGGTGAACAGTGCTAAGCAGAAGTGCAATTATCATAATTGTGTTTCTGAATTTTTGTTTCACAGCTGCTCTAGCAGGCAGTCCATGGACATGCAAATATTGCAGTAACAGTTCTGCCTAAGCTGATGAAATCTGCCTGATAAATTAGGTGAATTATAGGCTAGTCCTTATAAGTTTACATAGTAAGACCCAGGATTTTTTACTTTTCCCTCTCATTTCAGCTCATTTTTTGGCATGTACCCTGTGATTTTATGTCAATGGTCTATTTGAAATTTCTGGTTGACTATTCACTCTTGGTTCATATTAGTCTTCTGAAATGCAGTGTGCAAGCTGTGGTGACGGGGGCTTTCTTTTGGGGCAGGTTTGGAACTGTAATCACATTTTCACTTTGTCAGGTGTTCATATTCTCACTTTTGCAGTGTGCTGGCCCCTGGCAGTTGATTCATCATGCGTCCCTAAGCACAAACATGGACTGGGACATAGAAAGCAATAATAGAGTAGAATAAATCATATTATGGCCTCATGTCTGGGGGAAAAAGATCAGAGGAGGCATGCCAGCAGTGAATGTAAATGTATTGTATGGCGTCTGGTTTGTCAGCTCAGTGGTGTAGTTGTGAATTTATGGAGTCTAGCTTTTGAAAAATGCAATGCTAGCTGCTTTGGTCAGAATCAATACCAGTCAACAGAATGAACCAGATTTAACTGGTCAAGTACTCTGGCAAATCAGTTAATGTCTGAACTCAGAGAAATACTGTATATGTTGCTCACATTAAAACAATAATTACTGATCTACACTGAAATATTAAGCATGTGTCAGTTGCACAGGCACGTGCTTAATAATTTTTTATAGCTAGTACAGACAACAATATGCTATTAAAAATTGAGTGAAGAGAAGAAGTAAGTGGACAGTTCTACCCCAGATATTTATTTAAGCTTTTTTTTTGTTTTG
>NW_010263781.1:0-4729 GCF_000690775.1 Eurypyga helias
ACCTCCACATTCTCCATGTGCCTCAAATAGTCAATATTTATAATATTGACTATAATAGTCAAAATTTGACTATAAAAAAATTTGACTATAGACAAAAAATTTTTTAGACAAAAAAATTATAGACAAAAAATTTGACTATAATAGTCAAAATGGCTATTAATGCTTTAGGAACTCAGACAAGCCACACAAACCTTACTCAGTCCCTTCCTTCGTCAAATGCGTAGAAAGCTGTGAAGAGCTTGTGGGGAGAGAGAAAGTGTCCCTCAGATACAGGGACTTGCCGACATTCCCATGATCGCGACGGGGGAGAGGTTGACCTAAGTAGTCAGGATGCTCCTGTGACTTTGTGAAATACTGAGAGAAGCAGTTGTTGAGCTGACAGCGTTGTGGGACCGGCAAAAGGCTGTGCTGACATGGGAGGAGGACTTACCCGCAGGTATCTGGTGTAGAAATGAGACTGTAACAGCAGAGTTGCCCACCCTGGTTCCACGATCAACTTACCCTTACCCTGGAGCGATGAAGCTGCCACTACTTACTATGCCCATCTTCTTTCTCAGTGGTGTTTTTGTGGCAACCCTGGGGTGGTTAACTCCGTAAAGCTCATGGTACATGGCTTACAGGGTCAGGAGCCATCGTCTCCCCTAAGTCTTGTAGGAAGGCTTAATAAAAAGAAAGAAGAATATTGCCTGAATCCACTGCAAAAGATTGACATGATTTTATGAAAAACAAGCCATGAAAAGTCTCTACAAGTGAAAGAACATTATTGTGTATTTTCTGTTTAGATTTTGGGCTTGATAATACACGTTCAAAGACCAAAGTAAAAACAAGGGTTTGAGGGAATGTTTTGTAAAACAGGAACTATGTGAAAGAGCAAGGCTCGATTCCTGTAAACAGAACTCCTCATACTCGGAGCTCTCCCTTCAGTCATACGTGTTCCTGGAGTCGTGGCTTGAACGTAGCTTGTCTCTGTTCATATAATAAACCTCCATTATTCATTAAATAGCTGAGCACCGTCAGCAAAGCCATTGTCCCGGAGTGTAGGTGACTCATGAGAACCTTAGTGTAAGAGATGCTGTGGTTTTTGGCAGAGGAGCTCAGGCATCAGCTACTGGTTTCAAACCACAAGCTGTGCGTTGGCAGCCTATTCTAAATCAGCGTTTCCCAGTCAAGGGAGGTGCGGGAGTGCTTCAGCCATGGCGCTGGGTAGTTCTGCCCACTCCCTGCAGCAGCCCCGCTGCCCTGCGGTGGGGGGAGCAGCAGTGGCAGGCTTTGGGGGGTCCTGCCAGCTGAAGCAGCTGCTTAGTCAGCAGCAATGCCTGGAGACTTGCTGCATCCCTTCCCTACAATGGGGGAAAGAGGTCGTAGAAAGCCACAGCAGCAAGAACCAGGAGTAAGGTGGTCACATGTTGTCTCTGTGACTTGCATCCTCTGGGCCCCGTCTCGTGAGCGGTGCTCTGTGATTCCACCCATGTGGCCATCAGCAACCTTCCAGCTTCTCTATCCCTAAGGTGCCTCAGCACTGATTTTTGCCATCAGTCGCCTCCGAAAACTGGGTCATTAGTGAGCGGTGGCACCGCTAGACTGTAGATGACAGTAAGAAAGCAGTGGTCCAGTGGGGGAAAGCTGGTGACTACAAGATGGCTTGTTCTCAGGAGGATCAAAACTGACTTAATACAGTTTTAAAAGCCTATCCACTGTTCCTTTCTGGTTTATTTTTACATGACTACTTAACGTTCATAGTATATACCACTCCGACTTCTATTAACTTTGATTTTAAAGATTCCACATGCTGAAGGTGATTTTCTTTCACTGACTTTTCATTTCCTTTCCTCATGTTCCGTCTCCCTATTCCTGAAAGTAGAATGTGCCCTCCCTGAGGAATGTACTGTACTGGTACATGTTGCGTGGAGAAACCATAATCACTTGTAAGGAGATAGTTTTTTGGGCTTGGTCTGGGGTAAGAGCTATTGGAAGTCCTATACAGTGCTTTTTGTTTTATTGGAACAGTACCAGCAGTGCTTGTTATTATTGTGCTAATCCAAAATTTAGACAAATGTTGAAAGATAATCCCATTAATTGCTGACTTATTCATTTTAATAAGACTGGCAGCAGATGCGCAGGCCTGCCTGCATGGAAATGACTATTAGATCAGAGCCAGAAGAACAAAGATCGCAGCCAGACAGGACGACAGACGAAGGCACGCTGTGTCTGCCTGCTGTAGCCAGTGTTGGCAGGACGTTTGTAGTGGATATGAAATTCACCATTCGGTCCTTTACTTTGCATGATGAGGCTGAGATCAGGGGATTATTGATAAATTTGATTTTGTTAATATTTCAGTGCTTCTTGTTAAAGCTTGGACTTTATAATCTTGAAGCGGGTAACCTATTTAAATGTGGTGGCATATATGGCTGGTAACTTGGCAAACTAGTAGCTGCTATTAAAGAGCTCTATAAGCTCTGTTTCAGTCTAAAAATGAAAGTTACTGTGGGAAAGGTGAGTGGTTCTTTCAACCAGAACAACTATAAAACTTGACAAAGCATAGGAGTAGCAACAGAGAACGAGGCTCATGAATACCCACAAACCAAACCAGTGTCTTACATACCCATACCTGCTTGCTTTAAGGTATCTGCTTTGAGTTGGGCTTTATCACCAACGCTGTACATAACCCACCTTAGTTACTTTGAAATAATTTCATTTCTGTAGTCGAAGTTGTTTCTCTTCTAAGAATATCTTGTGTGCTGTGCACAGTTCAACTTGAAGTGTGTTTCGGTTCTCCTTCTGTATTACAGCTCTGTGTATTGTTACAAGTGGTTCACGTACTCGAGTGTTACACATACCCCAGTTTGGAAACCTCTGCTCTGGGTTACTATGTAAAGTAGCACATTTACCAAGAAGCTGAATGTTTTTTTAGCAAGTATTGTGTAGGAAGTATCTGGCCTGCTAGTTTGATGTTCAGTATTGTTTCATCTGTTTAACTTCACCATCAGGTGTTGTGAGTTCATTCACAGGGGTTGTTGAACTAAATGAGCAGTTCTGCTATCTACAATTTCTACCTACCATATTTACTTGAAGATTTATTTACTCCATGAAATAAATGCTATGAAAGGGAGGATATTGTTTGTTTGGTAGTTCTAGGAATGTTCCCATGCAGTGTGAAATAATAGCCTTATATGCTTTACAACTTCATTATTCCCAAAAAGTGGTCTACCTTCTTCTGTTGAACTTAGAATATTTTTGCCTGTGTCTGGAGAATAGCTTTGCAAGGAAAAAAAAATCACATTTTTACATTTTCACCAGCGTATGTATCTGAACTAATCCTTTAATAGAACCTGATCTGTGTCCTGTGCTTTGCCAAGATTCCACTTTTCAAAGATAATTCTAAACCTTCTGATATTTGCCTTTTATTTTTTTTGGCCAGCATCTTCTTGCAGAAAGAAAACTAATTTCTTCAGTGAGACAGGCCTCCTGACTTCAGCAAAAGTTGTGGGTGTTTGTTGGGGTTTTTTTGGTCTTTTTACAGCATTGGCGTTGTCAACTGCTTGCGTTATTTTGGCAGTGGCTGACCGCAGTAAAGGCTGATGTCTAACCTTTAGAGCTCATGTGCATAGAACAGACTATCAGTATGAAGTTTTTCTACTATTCTGCAGCTGTAAAGCATTCACAACGCTGTCACCACTGTGATAGGAGAAGTGAAGATCAAAACACAGATGTGTAATTAACTTGAGAAGATAGTGTTTAATAGAATTTGGAGGAAGGTAGATTGTGGTGGGTTGGTGTTTTTTTTTTTTTTTTCCTTCTCCATGGTCCTAGTTTTCAGGAAGTTTGGGCTTTTTCTAGTTTTTCTTAAAACATGTTTGGGTATGCAGCAGCAGTGTAAGCCCCTTAGTAATGTGTCAGTGTCTCTCACAAACAGGACAAACCTGTGAAGGGTCTGTACCAACTTAGTTTTGAGGGTAGGTTGGCACACAACTGTGGGTAAAACCTATGACCTGATTTACTAGACTTCCTGCTCAGGCCTCAACAAATCTGTTGTTATAATTGCCGGGTGAGAGGCCACTTTCTGTCGACTTGTGCTCAGGAAGCTGCTCACTCTTGTGCTGGACTTGCTACAGCTCCTGTAGTGTTTGCCGAGTAAGTGGAGGGGTTGAGTTAGACACCTGTAGTGTCAGTGCTACCTGGCGCTCTTCTGAACTGATCAGGAGATTGCATGGCTGGGTTACTGTGGCTAAAGCAATGCTTTGATAGACAGGTGGGGGTTCAGCTAATAGCCTATGTCCAGGGGTGCGTAGGAAGGGTGAGGTTTTACACTGATCTCACATGAAAAGGTCCAGCAGTAGACTATCAACTCCAAAAACATTGCAGGTGTTCTTGGAACTTAACACACTAGGTATACATAGCTATGTAATTTTTAAGAGAAGTAATTTTGAGGCTTAAATTTTGCCTCCTAGCCATCACAAGAGAATAACCCTTTTCCTATAGACTTTGGTTACATCCAGAAATGCTGCATTTCTTTTATTCAGAATGTATGATCAACAGTGAGGTTGCAGTGGCAGTAAAAATTAGACAGTGCTGGAACAGTATAGATTTATTATGTACTATAAGCAGGACTGAAAATAAATGTAACAATCATGCAGTCATTGATTTAGGATGGTTTGGGTTGGAAGGGACCTTAAAGACCATCTAGTTCCAACCCCCCTGCCATGGGCAGGGACACCTTCCACTAGACCAG
>NW_010263781.1:4876-60655 GCF_000690775.1 Eurypyga helias
CTTTGCCCTGTCACGACAGGCCCTTGTAAAAAGTGTCCTGTGTGTCGTTCCCCCCACCCCCACCCAGCTTTCCTGTAGGCCTTTTCAGGCACTGGAAGGTGCAATAAGGTCTCCCCGGAGCCTTCTCTTCTCCAGGCTGAACAAGCCCAACTCTCTCAGCCTGTCCCCACAGGACAGATGAAGACCTAATGGTGTTGAGATTGTCTTTCTAAAGCTCATGGAATTGCTAATGGGAGGACCTATCCAA
The DNA here is from genome assembly GCF_000690775.1 of Eurypyga helias. NCBI lineage: Eukaryota > Metazoa > Chordata > Aves > Eurypygiformes > Eurypygidae > Eurypyga > Eurypyga helias. The sequence continues at coordinate 5,124 of NW_010263781.1, forward strand.
TACTAAATATTAGTTTAACCTTTTGTGAATATAAATAAGCCATATTTTTCATGTTACTGGCATTTCAAGCTGGTTGATTCTGTTTAAGTGTTCATGTCTCCAAGTCATTTCTAATTAGCATGCTCTGAGAAAATAGATAATGCATCACCTAGCTCCAAACATTCTTGCGGATGCAAGCATGTTTGCAAGAATTCTAGCTTCTCATTTCCTTGCAGATGATAAGCAAAATAATTATGTGCTTATCAAATTCAGTGTTTATTTCTCTTTTCTGTTTAGTTATTTATTACCTCCACATTCATGCGTGCCCCCATTTTAATTTTTTTTTAATCTTTCCCCACTTTTCTCTCCTCTTTAGTGTATTGAAAATCATATGTTTTGGGTGCTTGTTATAATACATTTGCATACAATATTACACTAGGTACAAGTTTGTGGTGAAAATTCCAGTGTTTCTGCCACAATTTTCTTGGTTATATCACCTGGAAGGTAATATCTTTCACTGGCTAGAAACCAGAGCACAGATTTCCAGGGATGTTAAAGGATGCTTTTTATCCAGAGAATTTGACTACTCAGTTTTGGATAGAAGTATGGCATGCCTAGATTTCCATTACGTTTTTCCATTACAGCTTTACATGTGAAGAAAGCTGTTTATCCAGATGTGGCTGTATTCCTTTTCAAAACACATGGCTGGAGGATGTGACGTACTTAACAGAATGATTAGTTTGAAATACTGGTTAAACGTCTGCAGTGTGTCCATCTCCAGCAAATACGGCTTCCAGACAAGATGAATAATTCGTGTAATGGTCTGCACAACAATAATGAATTTGAAGATGGTGTGTTTCCCTGCACCCCCCATGTGCTGAGTGGTGTGTGTGAAGCCAGAGCACATCTTGGGCCAAAACGCCTCTTGGAGCTTTTGTATTCCATAAGGAGCTGCGGAATATCCCGCTCCAGGGAAGCAATCTTTTTCTGGTGCTTGTGGAGGGCCTGTGATGCTGGCAACAAAATCCGTTCTTAAGGCAGCCTAATGTTTTTGTAGGAAAGGTTTGTTTCCAGCTATCCTTGGGTTTGCTGGACTTTGTACGAAGGCTCTGTGTGTGCATGTGTAAACCAAGTAGAATCGCAGTCTGAATATCAGCCTGAGGGACTGGGTTGGCGTTCAAACGATTGCTTCGGGCCAGTCTGAGTAGGGGTTGCTGCTGAGAGGAACTGCTTTGTTCCCTTCCAGCTGTGTTCCTGGCTCTCCCCCTGTGCCAGCAGTAGTGCTGGGGTGGCCAGGAAGTCACCCCAACTTAAAACATGCTCCAGCTTCCGCCTGCGTCGTTCCTGCTGCTCATCTCACTCTGTGGGTGAACAAGCACCGGTGCCGGCACAGGGGAAGGAGCAGAAGCAGAAGCTGGAGCGGATGGTGACGCGGAGGGATGGCAGAGTACGGAGCTGTCTTGTGCTTAGCAGCAGTTCTGCGTCTGCTTTGGCTTGATGTGATTGTGAGTGATAACCCTGAACGGGAGGAAGTCCCTTGATAAAGTTCCTACTCTGACCCTAGCAGTACCTTGTTTTCTTAGAGAATCCTTTAATAAATACGGTACCATTGCGATAGAGATTTCCACCCTTGGCCTGAAAAGTTGACAGCAGTCCCTTACTGAGCTGGAGTTGGGGAGTTGGAGATTTTGAAGTGTATTAGCTGTCAAATCTGTGGGCAAGACAGTTTTCAGAAAGCTCTAAAACTTCACGCTTTCACCCTCTTTGCAAAATCATGAGGGTGATCAATGCAGATGTACAAATGGTGTGCAGTTCTGACCTGATGGGTGCATTGTACTGGTCCTGAGGGAGTTGGTCATTCTTGAACTTGTTTCTGAACTGGGGGTTCTCCAGCTGGAGTGTAAACTGGTACAGTAAGGTATGGGGCTCTTCAGGAGAGGGAAATACAGCCCGTAGGCTCTTTGATGGAGACAAGGAAGACTTGCTGGTGCGCCCCCCTGTACCATCACCTTGGTCTAGGAGCATTCAGTACCCCCACCTCCATAGGGGAGACAGAAATGGCATTTAAGGTACTTCCTTAGTCACTGAGGAATGGTGTGGGACAGAGCTCCTGCTGCTGTAGTATGAAAAAACTTTGTGTATGGAGCGATACCCAAGGGAAGAGAGCTGAGGAATTTCTGCCTAAGGTCACAAATGTCTGAGAAGCTTCCACAAGTGGTGGGCCTCATTACATTATACACGTCGTTCTGGGACCAGCCTCCTTCATATTCTTGGGAGATCCCTTGCTCGTTGAATGAGGCAGAAGAGAGAGAGATGCCATGTTGAGCTGCCGGTGTCTTGCAGGTGTGGTGATCCGAGTGCTGGCACGTTGATAGCGGGGGTGGTTATCTCCCCGTGGACCTCTGCAGCTCTCCATGTTTGTAGAGGCAGCTGCCTGGTGTAGCGCTACTTCAGTGTTTTTAAAGGACAAATGAGCTGCCAAGAAATAAAGTATAAATACTTGAAAATACTGTTGGAATCCACAAAAAGCTGAGCAATTTCCATTGCTGTTTTAAGAGCACTTGGCTGTTGCCACTAATGTCTTGATATGATGGATTTTGCCATGGGAAAGAGGGAGATGGATTAGGTTGGAGGGTCTGATTATAATTTTTCAGAGGGTCAATTTATAACAATAAATTGAAGTGTCCAAACTCTACCCTAATAATTTCATTAAAAATGAAAATAACTGACAGTACTGCAATAAATGATAAATAGGGTTTTTTCCTTTCCCTGGCTCCTCCTCACAAAAAAAAAGTTGTGCACTTTTTTGATTCAGAGGTGAATGGATATTGAACTAAGTGAGATGTCAAGATCCTACATGTCATTATTTAAATTTTTGGTTGTGTTTTAGAGAACCAGTTGCTTTCATGCCCCAAAACAAAAATGCATTGTTTAGGCTTGTCTAATTACATTCTAATAATTTCTCTTATTACAGGTTCTTTTGTTTGTATATGTTTTACTTTATATTTTCTTCCTGCTTTCTTACAAATAGCAGCATACTGATCCCTTAATCAGAATAAATTCCATTCTCCTAGAAAGAAATGAAATATAAGTGTGAGCTGGCTTTGCATTATTATTTTTTTAATACTTACAATAGGAGCTCTTTTCTACAAAAAATTTGCTATACCTTTAGCTAATTTTTGAATGCTACCTTTTGTAATAAAATAAACATTTTATTTTGTCATAAAATAAACATTTTGAATGTTAGCTTTTTGTGAACACTTTAAATACAGCAATAAAATGGTTCAACAAAAAATGCTGGTTTTTCTGTAGTTCAGTTGAGCGAGCACCTTGACAATTCGCATAGGAAGAAGTCTGTTAGATTGTAATCTTTCTATGGAAGAGTTTAGGCTACTCGTCACCAAAGTTTGTTTGGATTTTTTTTTTTTATATCCAGCTTTTTAAGGTTTAAACAACATGATAAACTTCAGCAAAAGGCAAAGCGTGTTTTTAGATTGAGACACTCTTAAAGGGAAGATGAGCATTCTAACTTTCTCTGTAGAAAAGTGTTAGCACTTAATAAATGTGTTTATAGTCATTCTACCTTATATTTAATCCTTTTTCTAACTCTGGGATTTTTGTATGAATTTGTCTTTCAGGCAGCAGCATCTGTCCAAAGTCCTTAATATTGTCTAGATCCTGTCCAACGGGTACCACAACCAGGCTAGTTGAGCAGAGTGTACACAATGAAGCGGCTCAGGGAATAAATGGAAGTGTGCCAGTCAAACGGTCCCCACGTTCAGCTTCAAATCCAAAGCCACAAGGTAAGTGGTCTCAAATAATTTTGGTTAAGGAAGCTGTTTTTCATCTCAGACTTTAAGAGAATTGGAGCACCTTGGAAGAACTGTATTTCTCAGGAAGTAAATAGAAGGGTAAAAGCTTGTTACTGAAATAAAATCTTTTCTAAGTGCTGTATGAAATCTGAAGTTTCTGATAATATTTTACTGAAAAAGATTCTCAGAAGGAAGGTTGGGCTTAGTATTATGTTATAAGCACATAGGGATATCTACCCTTTTATCTCAAGCACCTAGTAATTTCTTGTGTGCTTACTGCCAGGCAGGAGGTGTTAAACTCATTCTCTGCCCAAGTAATGGCTCGTAGGTGGAGGTGGGACAGCAGACATCAGCCTCTTGTTTGTATTAAACTATTGTCAGGGCTTGTTTTTCTGAAGGATTACTGTATTTGAGCTGGAAGGTGGTGGTACTATTTTTTAATTAGATGGAGGGCTTTGAGGTGGTAGTGGTGGGGAAAATATTCAGGACCTTTGGGATTTAGCTGAGCTCGACAGGAGCCCACCTGCAGGATTATGTGGAAGGAGGTGAAAACTTCATGTTTGTGTGGTAAAAGCTGACTGGTAATGTCTGCAGAGTAGAAGTAGATTTCCCTTCTTCCTGTACAAAAATAGTAGATCTACTTTTAGAAGCTAAATATGTTTCTAGCCTACATGGTGACCTTAGATATCTAAACCTCAAACTATCTTTTTATGTGGTCGTCTCAGTAATATTGATGATTCTGCAGAGGTTGATCGCAACAAAGAGTTCAGTATGTTCTGGAAATCTTCTGTTCAAAGCACATCTGGACTGATGTCTCTTAGGAGTGACGTACAATAGGAACTTCATTCATCGCAAAAGTTAGAAAAAAGAGTGAGTTTAGAAGATTGATAGCATGATCCTGCTCAGTGATTTGGATTCCGAGAGGCAGTGCTGATACAACAGGAACAAGAACTACTTTATAGAGAACTTAATCACATCTATAGAAACTAGAATCACATAAAGTCATTTTGTAGTGGATTTAACAATCTGTGTATCAGTTAATGGGAAAATGCATCTTGAAGAATTTTTACATTGGTCCTGAGTTCATCTTAGAGTTAAGGAGGGAAGACATTTATTGGGGTGTCAAGGAAATTCAGAGCAAACTGAAGTTGTAGTTTTTTGTTTTGTGTTTACAGAACTTTTGCAGTGTTGTTCACTAAACTAAGATGTTTTTACCAGTCAAATGTAAACATTATCTGACTGGTCTTTCTGCACCAGTTCCTAGGTCACCGAAACATGTTCTCTGAAGCTAGATTAACAAGAACACAGAAGTCCTTCCTAAGAAAAATATTTCAGAAATTTCCTAAGGAATAAAGATAAATGGGCAACCATTAAAAAGAATGTCAAGCCTTTCAAAAACAGAGCCATCCCACTTTATAAATTTCAGTTGTTAGATAAATTAGGAGTTGGCTATTACTGGACCCCATTCATTGAAGTAGTTACACAGCTGTTGTTGCTCTTTCCTAGCCATGACATCTGTGTTTGTCAAAATTGCTTGCTTCAAAGTGTGGTGTAGCCAGGAGTAGGGTTGTAGTTGAAGAAATGCAGCTGCATAGATTATATTCAATAATACTGTTGTAAATAGTGTTTTGTGCCCGAGTTGTTCATGGCATATGTCTTTCTCCATTTGTTTCTGGGAATATGTGCATCATATCAAATGTATGTAGTGTATCATTCTGGCCTTTTTATTTAATTGAAGCAAAACAAAATAGAATAATGAGATAAACATTTGGGAGTCCAAACAATCTAAGCAAACTAAATTGCTATAGTTTATTAATTTAAATCTAGTTGCTAATTTTTGTTAACAGCTTTTCATGTACAGGTACAGAAACATTTTAGGCTTACAGTAGAGGAAATGTTTTTCCAAATTGTTGCTGAAGTCCTGCAAATATTGTGATCTTTCGTAGTGAAAGGAAGTAAAGATGACAGACCTGAATTGTAATGCCACGTGTTTGGTTCTTGATGAACTAACTGCAAAATGACCCTCATCTAACCTACCAAAATGTGTATCATTAAAATAAGAGATGTAAAGATCACTTTGATATTGTGTTTATAAAAAGGGTACTACTATTTTTAGTAAACTTTAGCTTTAGTAGAGGAAATAAAGCCTTAATATAGAGGAAAAGTGTCCAAAAATCTAGCACTTGAAGTGAATCCTGAACACATTTTGTCTGTACTTGGTCTCTGAGACGTAGTTTAAATATTTGGAAACAGCTACTCGGTGTAGCTAGCTAAAGTGAATAAATTTCTGTACAGAATCCAATATAAAATTCTTTAAAGCTTTTTTTCCCCCTGGCATTTCAAGGTGAAAACAAACTAGCTGTTTGGTAACATGACAATAAAAGAGCAATTTTTGTTCCCCAATATTTCCTTCCATCAACAATTTAGCAATTCATATGTCAGATTTCTGTGCTGGGTACAATTTGACATGTGAAAGTCTTTGCAGATTTGGAACAAAGCCTGAAACTGACTGAAAGTTGGCGAGAGTGTTGAGCAAGGAAAATCAGGACTGCAGAGAAGCGCAGTTGCAGTCTGTATCAGCTGTGAAACACGGTGCTCTGCCTTTGCATCAGTGCAGTGCCTTCTCTCATAAAGTGGACTAGTCCAGACTGGAGGTAGTCGGTGGGAATAGCAAAATAAGCCACTGAGCTCCAAGGCAAATATGATGCATGAGTGATGAAGCAAATTGTTAGATAAATTGAAATTTGCCCTTATCTGCAAATACTTGGGCAGCGGTCTGAACCCAGCAGTAGCAGAATGCATGTAGAGTGACATGTACAAATTGACCAGTTTTATCTGGTTTCATCTATTCCCTGCACTTTGAACCTCTTGCATGAGTTTATGACACCCAATTACTAAATAGTGGGTGCTGAAACTGCTGTCTTATTATTGTAGGATGTATTATTGTAGGATGGAAAATATGTTGAAATGTCAACACTTCTTCAAAGCAGAGAAGTGCCTTGTCAGTTCAAGACTGTGCATCAGTTGCTCATTTAAATTTTTCTAATGAGTGCTTAGGAGTACTTGTGAATCTCCTGCTGAGCCTGAAGAGGCATTTCTGTTTGGGTTGGAGATGATTTTCCACTCCAGAAGATGTCCTGGTTTGTGCTGCCGTGAAATGGTACGCACACAAAGCATTCAACACGTAGACTTCAGCAGTCAGTTTTAGCTGGCTATCTGATGTGCAGCATCCATCCTGACCTCCTTTCTCAGTTAATGATGGTATTTTTTTATGGTCTTGAAGGCATTGAGTAGCTTTGGCCCAGAAAAGCTGAAAGACTGTGTTTCTCTGACAAATGAAACCACTACAGTTAAAGGTGAATTGAACTAAAATTGAGAGCTGTTTCTTGTTAGATTTCTCCAATCTGAGTGGTGCTTTAAGAAACCTATAGCAATGTCTCTTTCATCAACAAAGTTAAGTCTCAAACTTTATCTCCAGGAAGAAGACAAATGAGAGAACAAAGTACACCTGATTATTATTGGTCTTCTTTCTTAATATATTATTGGAAGATACTTGTTCTGATGTGATATAAAATTGTGGAAATGTATATCCTGAAAAGGAGATGACTTTTTCTTTCCCTCTGCTGAGTCTAGGTTACTAGTTACTTTGTACTGTTCTAGTGAGTGTTCTTGTGATCTCTTGTGAGCTCTTTGGTATCTGTCCATCTGTGTTCATGTGACCTTCCAGATGGTGATGGAGCATGCAAGGAGGCGATGAAGGATGACTCAGCCAGGAGAGCTGTAGCTACTTACCACGGGGACTGTCTGTTTTCATTGGATAAAACCGTAGCAGCATTTTTAATCAGCAGGAGTTAAATGTGTAGAGGGAGACTGAACACATTATGCTTTCCAAGAGAAGAGAGAAACGACCTTCACTAATACGCTTTGGAGTCGGCAAAGGTGGTTGCACCTGCTGGAGCCGTTTGTACCTCCCATTTCCTAACGTATACGTACAAAGGCAAATGCACAATTAGGCACTGCGGTTTCAGTCTTGATTGGGATTTTTGGCTAGTGTTATGCAGCAGCAGCAGCTACCTGAGTATACTGAGGTGTTTTCTTTGGGCAGAATATGCAGCTCATATCTCCTAATGAGCTCAAAATTCTATGGTATAGAGACAAGAGTATTTATAGACTCGAACAGAGCTCTGTATTATTCAGGGTATTACAATGGGCCAGTCTTTTCTCTTTTTTTTGTTCTTTAAGATTCTTGCTCTGTGCGCATTGAAAAATAATCTGATTAAAACAAAACACTTCAGAAGTACATTGAGGGGAGAATTAATGGAATTTGTTTTCCATAATCCCTGTTAACAAGGCTGACCTTACAGGAAGGCTTGCAGTTTTTTCTTACGCTACTGATTCATTTCATTGATCTTGTGACTGTCCTTTTCCTGTGGTTCTTTTTCTAAAGCTTAGAGTAGCTACAGCAGCAGCTGATTAGGGGAAATGCTGTCTGTTAGATGGTAAGAGGGAGTAAAGAAGAAATATCTTGCATTAGTGGGTTGGTGTGACTGTTTAATTTGTGGTTCTTCTCTGAAGACATTACAGGGCTTTTCAGTGTGTTGTGACTGTGCAGTTTCACTAGAGGTTCCTTGGGCTTGCCCTACTGAAATGCTGCTATGCTGGGTTTTTCTTTATACATTTTTTCCATAGCAATAGCTGCAAAAGTGTGCGACACCTCCACAGAATGTCCTAGAATTTGATTTTTGTCCCAGTGGATCCAGTATAAAAATAGCTTCCAACTAATTCCTCCTTCTTTATCAGTAGACATTAATTCCCTCAAGTTTAGTAGTTTTAATATATCCTTGTGAGCATATTAACATTTCATGAGATGTACAAAAGAACTGAAGAGATGTCCCATTAAATGGGAGAATTCACAGGACTACGGGCTATACAAAATCCATTGCAAGAGCAAGAAGGGTTTCTACAAGCTGGTGTAGTTCTGGTCAGTAAATCCACCCAGTGTCCTCTTTCCTTGCCATCTCCTCCCCGAGGGAATGGCAGTGCCCACGCTCAATTATGTGTCCTGCTTTTTCCCAGCCCACTTGTCTCGCCTTTTTCAGCTGTCCCATCGCCTTTGTCAGCGCAGTGAGCTATTCAGTGCTTGGACAATTATCTGATGCTCGTTGGCCTAATTCTGCCAGCCCTTCTCCAAACTCCCTGCGAAGAGGGAAAGCTGCTCCACCGCACTGCAGCTGTGGCTGAGCAAATGCCATGCAGCTTTGCCGGAGAGGCTTCACTTACCACACGTACTGAAGCAGTTACACAGATCAGTATTCTTCTTGCTTCAGGGCTGCATTGTAACTGTTCGGTACTGCATCCTTCCCCAAACTTGCTTTTTTTGCTTGTATTGATAAATATAAAATAAGGCTTGAAAGGACCAAAGATACACACATATACACAGTAAAAGAATCTACAGTAATTCTCTTCCTTCCCTCTCTGGTTATTTAATTCATCAGCATTTGTAGCTGATACGGTTGAAGTATAAAGCATTTTGTGGCAAATTCATTTCTTCATAGTGTACTTTTCAGACCACGGCAGTCACTACAATCCCATTTAAGTGCAATTAGGTTATTGGAAGCACAGATAAATATTACCTCCTATAAATATATTGTAAGGTAAGATAGAAAGTCACCCTTAAGTATTCCTTTATCGTCTGTGATAGCATATTTGCAAGAATTTTTTTCAACAACCCTTTCAGATGTCAGGTGATGGGATTTAAAGTAATTCCTGTGGTGCTCAGGGCTTCCAGAGTAAGTCAGTAAGATGTTCTAGGGTCTGTGCTAGTGCTTATTTTTCTTCCATGAGAGTTGCACGTGATTCCTGATGCCAATCCCTGTCCTCCTTCCCTTTCATGTTTGCTCCCTGGCAGGTCTGTGCAGTTGCTGGAGGCCAACCCCTGTGGCAGAGCAGAGCATGGTGGCTTAGCCCCTGGGGCTGCCTATTCCACTGGCAGCACCTTGCCTAATCCTGCTGATTTATGCCTGCCTTTTATTAAAGGCTGATGTAGTCTTTATTTTTCATTTTCGTATCAAATGCTTCCACTTCTCCGCACAATATGCTTTTGGAGTGTGTGTGGGAAGGAGCAGCGTTGTGTTCCTGGGAAAGGAGGACCTTTCTGTTAAGTGTCTCTTTTTGATGGAGCTGGAGGTGCATTGCCCTGACAGTGGAATGCGTTCGGGCCCTGCCCGTGGAGTGCTTGTGCTGCCACAAATGCTGCACAGTCGCTTCAAGGAATGAAAGTTAAAGATCCCCAGTACTTGTGACTGTAGTTGCTTTATGTGTCATCTTGTCCTTTGTGTTCTAGTTGCTGCTGTATTGAATAGTGGCTAATCATTAACCATCTAATTATAAGGACATAGGGTTGGGGTGGGGAAAAAGCAAGAATAAATATTTTCAGGGGGCTCGGATTTCGGCAGTATAAATTGACAAAGGTTCAGTGAGTAAAGGAAGCTCAAAGCTGAAGGCAAATACCTTTTCCACTGACTGCTATTATTGAGGTAATGAGGGAGAAGGTAATGAATGAGAACACCAGAGTTATGGGGCAGCAATTTAAATCTCTCGAGCTCCACAGCACAGCTCAGCTCGATCCTTTGATTATGCTTAATTATTTTTTTTTTTTAACGATAAAACCAGCATTTATGGAGGCCACATACATGTTTACTACAGTAAAAACCAACCAGACAAGAAACCCCCTGGATTTTCTAGCTTATTAAGGTAGGGTGTAGTTTGGCTTTTGTACAAGAAATATAACAAGGTCCCTGATACCAGACAGTGCATAAAAAAACCCCAACTCTTAAGTCCATGTACTCATAAAGCAACTTTGAGGTTAAGTGAAGCCCATCTCTTCATTACTGTAGTCAGTTCTTAAGCAAAAAACTCACAAAATAACAAAATAACAAAAATGTTATTGAAGCTCAAAGGAACGTTTCATGAGCGATTGATTGTTGTTGTTTGCAGTGCCTCCAAAGCCAGTTCATCTGCAGAAGGCGTCACCTGTTACATACCAAACCCCCAGGCATAAAGCTTTATCAAATCAGAAACGGAGGATGGAGGAGGAGGCACCCACCCCTGTTTCTAGTGTCGCAAAGGAAAAGTCCAGTAAAGTGTCAGATCTCATCAATCGTTTTGAGGGAGGCAGGTATGTAAAACAGAATTTGAATTCTTTAACGCTGTCATGTGTGGACTGTTGGAACTTGAACCTGCAAGGCAAAATGTTGGTACCACAGTAGTGCTGAAACTGGTCATGGCAAAACTGCACGTGTTCTGAAGTGGTGCAAGCCAATTGTCTGTTTGGCCTGTCCAGCGTGTGCTTTTTCATAAGGTGCTAAGTCTTCATTTTTCTTAAACCCTGAACAAACAATGCAAACTTGTAGCATTTTTAAAACATCCTGAAAAGTGTCAGCCATTTGAAATAGGTGCTGGGTTTAGAATGAAACATTGGTGCTAATCTTGAAATCTTTTTTTCCTCCAGAAAAATTACTTACTTCATAAGCAAAGAGAAGAACACAAAATCCTGATTTTTCCTTTTACACTGACTTAACCTCTTCAGCTCATTCCTGTGAAGAGGCTATGGCATACATTCACTAAACGGTGTTCCTGCTAGTACTTGGTGATTTTGGTGGAATGTCTTGGGGTTTTTAGAGTTTTGATACTGGCTTTTACAGGAAACATTTGGAACTTGGAGAAAGACAATCCACAGTGAACTCTGCTTTCACAAAATAGTGTTACTTGTGTGTCTTTAATTAGGTGTATGTGACAAGCATTTTAAGCTCTGAAGCGAAAGTTCTGAATATATCTGCTGTGTGTAGAGAGAGCGACCTTCCAGAACTGCTCCTCTGTCATGGGCTTTAAAGTGACAGTCCAGTGACAGCTGAGTGTTGCAAGTTTTGGATGTGGCTTTCTTGCGTTTCCTGGGGATACTGATGTTCTGAAGGGCTGCCCCCTGCGGGGACAAAATGAATGCATGATGTACAACAGAGTGTGTTCTTCTGAGGAGCCAGAGCGTTAAGGCTTTCATGGTAAGAATTCCCCCTCAAGGTGGGGGAAATTGTATGCTATATAGAGAAGCAGCTTGTGAATTCTAGCTCAGCTCTCCAGTCCTGTTATCGCCTTGTTTCCCAGTCTTCCTCCAAAGCATCATCCAAGTCTCTTTAACAGCATAGTATCCTTAGAAAAAGGAGTTTTATCTTTTCTGAAAAGAAACTCCTCAGGTTTGTTTTGCCATACACCAATGAACCCTACATTTCTTCCTCCTAGACGTGTCTGCTGGTTTGTACAGAAATTCTTTCAATGTTAGGCAGTTAAAAGAAACTTTAAAGAGAGCAATGAAAACTTTTCGTATTTGTAGGCTTTTAAAAACCAGGACGTTTTGTTTTGGTGACTAGGGGAAGCAGAGTTGCTTTTTGGCCAGCATAATTCATGAAGTATCCCCGATAATATCTGTCCAATTATGACATTCTCTTCAATTCTACGAACTCTGCTTATGAGAAACTTCCATAATTAGCATGCCAAATTCTGGAATATCCAGCTTTAGCTCTGGAAGCAATTTCAGGGTTTTTTTAAAAGAGCTCAGCTCACAAAATGTGTCTTCCTTGAAGGTGAAATTCACGTGTAATTACTGATCTTCAAATGACTAGGTTGCACGTTCATGAACTGCAAACTGTGATTGTCAATTATGATAACATATTTTCATTAGTCTGTATAGCCCACAAAACATGTAGGCATGGCAAAAAGTTAATTAAACCTCTTTGCTGTGTGCATGCAATTGAAAAATGTAAATTAATTCTATCTTGGAGTTAAGCTTATTTTTCAGAAAAGGTGTAATCTTTACACAACGAAAGGAAAACTGATTTAATTTTTTTTGACATATGATGGAAGAAGACAAAGCTAGTATAAGATAATTTTTGAGCTCTGTGTACTAAAGTGCAGAATATGTTTACAATATTTGAGTAAGCTGTCCTATAAATAAGGAGTAACCACACAGTTTATAAGCAGTTTTCATCTTTTCAGAAGATTAATGTTCTATACTAGGAACAATGTGTTAGACGACAGTCATGGTGTTGTTTTGCAGTTGAATATGGCTTGTTAAATGTACTTCAGACAAAAATGTATAGGTTTTATTTCAGTTCCAATGATTTTTTTTTTTTAACTACAGCGAAGCCAAGCACTTTACAGAGTTGTCTAATATTTATATTAGTCTACAATCAAAAATGTCAAAAATAAAATAGAGAAGGAGAGAGTGAAAGGTATGCACAAGGGATGACGTGTTTTAAGCAGAGATAAAATAGGGAGGAGAAAAAACCTTCAGAAAAGATACAGCATGATGAAAAAACACTGCTAAATAAGGAAACTAGGAAGAGAGATGAGGTGCGAATTAAAAGCTCTCCTGCAACATGCTGAACTAAGGAAAGGAATGCTGAATGTTCTTGGACATTTTTTGTGCATTTTTTATATTTAAAGGGAACTAGGGAACAGGCTGCTTGTTAGTTTAAGCACTGGACTGGGACTTGGAAGACAAAGTCTTTCTCCAATTCTGCAAATAATCACCTGGGACACTTTGGACAAGTTGCTTCATGTGCCAGTGCCTCCGTTCCCTTACCTGTTATGTGTAGCTGACCGTACTACACTCGCTTTACAATTGAGATCCAAGACACACGAGGATGTAATGAATCAATACAGACAGCACTCTGGGTGTTTCAGTGGATAGTGCAGTTCAAGTCTCAATGGCCTAAACTTCCTAATACTAGGACAGGAAAAAAAATGGCTTGGGAAGAATTTGTTATATGGTGCAACTCTCCAACTTCCCATTACCAGGGAGTTTCTATAATGCCATGTTTAACTTTTCTCTCGTTTGTGTTTTGTTTAGCCCGTTAAATCCTAGTGATTTGAAGAAAGATTCCTCTGTTCTCCACATTCCTAAATCTCAAGGAAGATATGGGTCAACACCATCACCTCAGCCAAAACTCCCCTCCCAACACCCACTACAAAAACAGGGAAACAGTAATACCGACAAAACTCAGGTTGCACAGATACACACAGCCAATGGAGTAGTAGCACCAGACCAGACAGAAGATGAGGACCAGAGATTACCTGATCGTGGCTCCGCTGTGTCCACCTCGGTCCCAGATAATGCCGTCAACAGCACACTGATAAACGGAGAAAGTACTTCCAGAGAGTCATTGCAGAGTATGACTGCCTGTGAAGGACAAATGCTTAACAGCTGCTACAGGACTCCAAGCAGTGATACGCTGCTCCCGTCTGACAATGAAACTCTAGCAATTAATACTAATGTGAAGGAAGAACCGACTGAGGAAGTCACTAAGCAAGATCAACCTGTAGAAACAAAGGTAAAAAGAGAAATTGTTTTGCTCTTCCTATATTACTACTTTATGTATTTTATCTAGGTTTTTATTTACAAAAATAAGGCTCCTTTCCTCTGGTCAAAAAAAAAAAGTGAAAATGAAATATGTGAACATGTTTAGCACTAAGCTTCAGCTGTACCAGCCTAAGTAAGGGACACATGTTAGTGGTGTACATAAAATAAGATTCCACGTGTAGTAAACTGCAGCGACAGGGCTTCAGGCAGAACTAGCATGTGAATTCTTAACTTGGATGTAGCTGTCAAGTCAAAGCTGGAAAGGCAGTGGCAGTCTGCTAGCTATCAGATAGACGCAAGGTTCCTAGCCTACTAAATATATGCCTTGTTAGCAAGGAGAACTTATGATAAATTTGAGCTTCCTTGTAAGGAAGGTTTTAAATAATTAAGGGAAATAAGTGGGTGGAAGAAAATCTGTCTTGGGAAATTAATTGCTGAAAAACTGTGCATATTTCTTCTTCTAGAAGTTTGATTATGCAGTCTGCCTTATCGTACTGAAACACTGGTGGCTGGACATCATTAAGAGTTCTGGTCCAGCCATGCCATGTGTGAGCCATTGCAGAGGGGGCTGGGCTGGACCCTCCAAGCCTTCCTCTTCACCGTGGAGCCAAACAGCTGAGCACTGGTACAGCTGCTCACTGCTTGTCAGGAGTGCACCTGCATCAGTTCATGACAGATCTCTCCGAGCCTTGCGTTAGGTTAGCTAGGGGGTCCCGTATGCACACACTTGGGGGTAAATTCTGTGTGTGGGAAAGGTGGGTCTCAGATTCTCATATATGATAGGATACAGTATCCTAGGTAATGACAAGAAGGCACTGGTTTTGTGGGTTTTCTTGTTTGTTTTGGCGGTGGGTTTTGCCAGTAATGAATGAATGTTATGATTCCCATCTAAACATGAGTCTGGTCGTGGTCCAAGGCACCTTTTAGCCTGCCACACCTCTCATTATGTTTCCATCTCCTGTTCGGTAATGCCTGTTTCCCCTCTCTGTACCATTAAAGTGCTGAATGCTCTGTGGGCAACGATATTAAGCTTGAATCCAAGTCACGCAGTAAGGCGCTGGCAGCATTTTCAGGAAAAAGCAGACGTGGGAGGCAGTCCTGTTGTAAAGTCCAGGAAGGAACTGGGCAAATGCTAATGGCAGCAATCTTGTCCAAATCTGTCGCTGAGGTTCAGGGGGACTAACACGTGTGATCTGCCCTATACTGACCAACAGCCTAATTGTGAGGTGTGACATAACTGTTGCTAGACGTATTGTTTGCTAGTGCTACAAGGGTAAAACAAAATGAAACGAAGCAAACCCATGCAGAACAATTCTGAAGTCAGCATCAGGGGAGATCTCAATCTAGAAAACTGAACTTTTGTCACAGCAGCACTTCCTGAGGTACCAGCTCGCTTGCAATACAAGGATGTCTGTCCCCTTTAGTGAGATTAAGAATCATGTCTACCACAGACTGATCTAATGGGTATGCTTTACAAAATCAAACACTGATTTAATTTGGATGGATGCAACCTATAGATTGAAATCAGTCCTGTAGCTGCTGCCATGCTGTCTGGAATAGGGGGAGGGTGGTGAGGAACAGGAGAGTTTTGGTAAAGCTTTGAGCTGTTGCTGTGTCCAAGCAGGCATGGGGAAGAAGTAAGAGCGTTTAGACAGTCTGTGATTTTGCTAAGCACCCACTTGGTGAGTAA
Source organism: Eurypyga helias (assembly GCF_000690775.1). NCBI lineage: Eukaryota > Metazoa > Chordata > Aves > Eurypygiformes > Eurypygidae > Eurypyga > Eurypyga helias. Next base: position 21,019 of record NW_010263781.1, read on the forward strand.
AGAATCTTAACACTGGGATGAGATCCAGCTGAAGTTGCATTGCACTGACTAACAGCACTCTTCTGCCCTTTTTAATTAGGCAAGTGTAGGTACAGTTGGGTAAAAGCAATAGGAGCAGATGCATGTGAGTCATGGACCAACTTTAAATTATGCATCTGATATATATTTTGATATTGATGCAAAGTATATTGTCTTTGTTTCTTGCCTAATTCAAGGAAGAGAAGGAAGTGGTGCTGTCTCTTTGTAAATGCATACATGTATGGCAGAAGTGAACTAAGTCCTCTGCTGGCAAGAGTGAACTGAATTGGGGAATGGTGCAAAACCACAGCAGAAATTACATTTTTGACTTGGAAAAGAAAGTTTATTGTGAAGTAATGTTGCTCTTAAAATTATTTTTCTTCTCCTTATCACTGCAGAGCCGACTAAAGTCAGATTATTGCATGTTCTGGAAAAGTTGAAACAAAACTTAATAAATTTGGCAGTGTTCTGAAACATCTTCCCCAAATGACCAGAGAAGAGTATGCTTTATTTCTCATTTACTGAACTAATTTGAAGGTCACAAACCACAAATATCGCAAGCAGAAAGATAATTAAAAATCATGTTTCCTGCCTTGCAGCAGAAGCACCTTCTGTCATAAAATTTGGTTTGCCTAAAATGCGGAGGCTGAATAGTGCAAGAACATCCTAATCAATTAACTTCCTGAATAACATCTTGTGAGAAATCTGCTGCTAGACAAATGTTTCGGTATTTGTTGTGAGACTGGTTGGAAATAGTGATATAGACTGCACGCATACGTGCTGCAGATGGGGAAGATCCATTACGCATCTTTATTAAAAGTTCTTACCTGATGTGTCCTCTTCATGGCACTGTTGGGAGCTCTGGTGTTTTTGATGCAAAACCTGGCAGAGGTCATCTTTAGCAACAGTAAATTATGAGCAAAGCTGTGTATCTTCAGCAGCCAATATAAACACGTAAATCCTGTTGAGAAGAATTGGCTCTTTAGGATTTCAGGATCTTTACTGCTTCTGTTGGTTGCTGTGCAAGAAACTCACCTGCCATTTGTGCAATGGACTGTTGCATAAAGTTAATATGCCAGAAAGTGGCGGGAGCACTCAGGATTTTCATTGCATGTCTTGCAAAATTCAGTGCGTTCATTGATTTCAGAAACTGAGGACTTAAGAGATTAAAGGAAATCTTAAATTCTCATGGAAATTTACATTTATATTTCCAATACTTACAGAAGAAACATTTGGATCATGAAGCAGCTATGACACGAATGGTTTTGGGAAAGAAAACTCCGCTCTGTTACTTTAGACCAAACTCAGCAAACACACACATACAACATAGATTGGATGGCATTTGTTCATATTCTACATCTCTTACCCCGTCTGTGTTGTTTAATGCATTACTGCAAGTCCCTGGGGCAAGGGCTGCACCTAAATAGGGGTGGATTGTTTACAGTATCGCTGTCGTGTTGGTAGGTATAGCTTTCTTGATGGGAGATGGCTTCTGTTTGGTTAGGGTACTAGATTATGGCTATAGTGGGATTTAGCTTTGAGTAAAGTCTGCTTTAAATCAGTGTAATTTTTTTGCAAGTTTAGGACAATGGAAAAACAAAGGAAATATGAACAGAGATGCAAAGAGTTCATACTCTCAGCAGCATTTTTCATACCTCCACTTCAGAGTTCAAGAACAATTTAGGTAACAATTACTTGCTTTAATTTCTTAAGGATCCATAGCAATGTAATGATTCTAAGGATGTGCAACTTTGTACTAAAGAGTAGACAACTAAGCCCAGGTGAAATACTTATTGTAAGCATCCTATATAGAGATAGAAGTTTTCAGTCCTTCCTGATGAACTTTGCCAAATGTTTGGATAGAATGGAAAGTATGGTCTGATTAAGATCTTTAAATACCTCAGCTAATAAATTATTCAACAAAATACCCCTGTTTGGGGTAATTAGAGATGATGGTAACAACTGCCCTAAGTTACTTTTGTATCTTGTCTTCACTAGGCAACAAATTTGTTTCTTGTTTACATACCCACGTTTAGCATATGAACTATTTAAAGGGAAGAAAAAGTTACAATATTTGGAATAGTTAGGCACCTTGTCAAATTTTATATGCCTATAGCTTAAAGATATGTCATTAAAAATTGTCTGAAATTGGAGTTTTCAAAGGTTACTTTTTGTGAGACAAGTAGAGAATTAGTTCAGCTGCACCTGTAGAATGAATAGTACTGTTTTATTCAACTTTCACCTATTATTTGGAGAAGAGTAGAGGTTCATTCTTTTAAATTGCTTAAGTGCTTAACAAAGCTGCCTAAACATTTTTAACTTTGAAGTAGACATCAGTAGTGTAACGTTACCTCAGACTTCTGATATCATCTTCATCAGTGGAAGTCCTGCACGTCTAACGTGAACATTCTCTGTATATCACACTAACTATTCCTGACTGTTCTTCTGGGAGTTGACCTGTGTTATGGATTGTTGCAGGAGTTTCAAGAGTTCCCTGAAGTCATTGAGAAGTTGTGCTTGGAGCGATAGAGTATGTGTCCAGGTATACGTTGTAGTAACGTTTTGCCTCAGTATTTTTTGTTAAAGGCAAGGAACCCACTATAAATACTGATGTACTAAAAACATAAAGGAATCATAGGAGGGAAATATAAAACTCCTCTAGAAAAAAATGTGTCCATATCTCTTATTTCTGTTACCTTATCCTACTTATGAAATGTGTGCATTTATGGTTATATCCTGTGAAAATAAAGCATAACTTGTAACTTAGAATTAAAATTCCCTTTTACTCTTAAGGATTAGATTTGATACAGTAGTTGTTCAGGGAAGCATTGATGTTCTCAGAAGTTGAATACTACTAACTTAGTTTTCCATGTTTTTTAAAGTGGTGGGTTTTGGTTTTTTTTTCTTTTGTTAATAATTTTCCTCCATTGTCTCTACAAGGTTTTTCAAGGCTGTTTTGTTGAACAGCTCTAGTAACCAAGGGCCTACAGGAAAGCTGGAGAGGGACTTTTTGCAAGGGCCTGTACCGATAGGACAAGGCCTAATGGCTTTAAACTGAAAGAGGGAAGATTTAGTTTAGATATAAGGAAGAAGTTCTTCATGGCGAGGGTGGTGAGGCACTGGAATAGGTTGCACAGAGAAGCTGTGGATGCCCCATCCCTGGAAGTGTTCAAGGCCAGGCTGGATGAGGCTGTGAGCAACCTGGTCTAGTGCAAGGTGTCCCTGCCCATGGCAGGGAGGTTGGAACTGGATGGTCTGTAAGGTCCCTTCCAACCCAAACTGTTCTGTGATTCTATATATATGCATACACCAGCTGCAGCACTGGCTTAATGCCGTGATGAGACTCTCCACCACATGTGCTTTGCCGTGTAGCATAGCATTACCAGGACCCATACATCTACCCATGCATCTGGTCCCAGTTCACCCCACGTGCTCTGGACAAGTGGCTCCCACTTTCATACAGAAAAGCCTCTCAGGAGACAGATACAACAACTAGCAAAATAGCCTATGATCTGTTGTTTCCAACAGGAAGAAAGCTGGAGTGACCTCGTGGAAACCAGGTGCTTTTCTTTGGATGGGATACTAGATAAGACACTGAAGTGGGCGAGTGAGGAGGCTGGAGCTAGTAGAAAATGTAGCTGGGAGTTCATGTGTCGTGGGCAAATAATTGAGATGTTGAGCTGGGAAACTGAAGACTTCCCTAAAAGAAAACTAGTGACATAGTTTTATTCTTGTACTGATATAAGCCTATAGGAGTCTCTTCTTATGCAGGAAGATGCCACTGTGATTAACAGGTAAGTCATCTGTGGTGTGTAGTTTTTTCCCCTTAGGAGATTTCTGAGTCAGGTAGTGTAATTGATGTAGAGAGGAGGCTGAGGTTCAAGAATTAGGAAGATATGTTGATACTGAAAGGATGGGGAAGCTGGGGTCAGAATATAGTGGGAGAATAAGTGGGATTTGCCCTGGTTTAGGAGTGAGGATTAAATGCTTTTTACAAATTGTTCCTTTTGTGTGATATTTTAAAGTCTGCTATGTGTAGTTTTCCCTCTTTTAATTAATACAAGTAATGTTCTGGAAACTGTAGATTGCTACTATAGCAGTGCTTCAGGGAGAAAGTGGGGTTTTGGGAAGATGGGGGGAAAAAAATCCGAACAAAATAAAATTGCAGAGGAACCAGTAGCCTCCATGCTTTTGTGCCTCAAGTCCACATGTGAGATCCCTTGTAAATGGCTGCACTAAACAGCATACTGTAGCTGTAATAGCTAATCCTCCAGCTCCCTGCATATCTCCTGACAGCACTTAAAATGCTGTTCAGTAGGTTACTGTGGTTGCTATGCTGATTTAAACAGATTTAATGAACAGCTTTGAAGTCACTATTGAAAGCCTGTATTTAGGGAGGAGGCTTGCCATGTAGCAGTGTGACTGCGGTTCAGAATTGAAATGTGTTCGAATTTGGAATACTTTTTGAATATTGAAAAGGGGAGAGAAAAAGGTCACAGAAGTCCTTTAAATGAAAAGGCTGTACTTTAGTATTCATATTCTGCAAGCCATCTTTATAACTGTACTTGCAAATGTTTATCGTACTCTTGGGGAAAGCAGTGTGCAGTTTGAAATCAGAAATAAGTCTTTCAACCTCTACTATTTATTTTTTTTATGAAGCCTTTCTATGGTTCGTCTAGAAAATCACCACTTTCCCAAAAGCCCCATGATAAGGCTGCCATTTACTTAGGAACGACTCTGTTGTCGTTACGTGTGAACACTTTTCAGCACTAGCACTAGAGCTGGAAGAAAAATCTTGTAATGGAAGTGTCATTTTGTTGAATCTGACATTTCTGAGCCTGAGGCATTTCCCCAGTATCTTAATGTTGTAGAAGGCTGTGCTTACATTCTTTGTTTTGAAGTAACTTCTCACAGCGTCTCGTAATTTTATCTCCTAACATATTTAGTTTAATATTGAAATTTGAATGAATGTTTTAAATTTCCATTCAGCAGAAGAATCAAAAATGTATTTTGTGGAATGGAAAACTTTTAAAGTGAAAAATTCCCTTAAGATGCAGAAGTGACTTCCATAAACACTTACCAAAGGACGCCTCTAATTGCAGTCAACAATTAATCAGCAGTGAGTGTATCGATGAACATAAAACATGTTGTACAGTATTTTTCAGTAATTCTGTCATGCAGAGAACATGCAGTTCAAATAATTCTTGAAACGGGGGTGGGAGCAAACACCGACTAATCCCATCTGTTCCCTCTTACTCTGCAGATCAGTTCTTCCAGCTCTGAAAGGTCAGTGGTACTCCATTACCAGGGTGGGAGCTATCTGTTAAGTAGGGAGTTGGCGCCCTGGCAAACATCCCTGTACAAACTGAGAAATACGAAATGTTTCAGGCTCTGAGTTTTACTCAGCAGTTTGATTTTTATCCTCCTCTGACTTTGGTATTTGTTGGTGAAACTGCTGGAAAAATTGCATTTTTCAAATGGGGTGTCTATTACGAAATGTGAAGCTTGGATTCCAGCTGCTTTTTGAACTGTGAGGTAATCATATGTCTTTTCAACTTTTTTTTTTTTTTAGCATTAAATTATGTTTCCTCGAGTATGCTAAGAGTTGTTTGTATTTTCCTCCAGGAAACAGATGAACAGAAACGTCACAAAATTGCCAGTGAACTTCTACAAACAGAAAAGGCCTATGTTAGCCGGCTTGACCTACTAGATGGGGTACATTTTTCTTGACTTTATTTTTATTTTCTTGCCTTGAATTCACTTGAACAGCTATGCATGTCTGTATATAAATGACATTATAGGTGGTATGTTTTTCACATCTTGCTGGCTTTTCCGGTTAGCCATTTGCTCTTGCCACATAACTTTGCCTATGTTTCTATTTTAAGAACACTACATTTTAAGTATTGGAATTTTGTGGGTATTAATGCAGTAGGTTCTGTGTGTGTAGATGTCACCATAAGCAATAGTCATGCAAGCCTCATACTGGCAGCCCTTCCAGCAGGGAGGATGGATAACGTTATGCTCGCTCATTTCTTGGCTTCTGGTGATGTGGACAAGAAAGAGTATAACTTTATAATACTGAAATTGCCTGCACACTAGAAAATTATGAAATCTTTCAAATTTGAGCCACCTGAAAATTATTTTTCTTTCGTGTCAAAGAACCTTGAAAGTTGCTCATTCTAAACGGTATGTGCCCTTGTTACTCACTATGTGCTTAGACTGTGTCCTGTTCAAGTGAACAGAAATTACTCTTCTTGCAAGGAAAAGGTTGAATTCTTGTGCTCTGTAGACTCAAACTGGTATTTCTTAAATGTGGAAGTCTGCAGTTCTTGAGTATTTTCCTTTTTAAACCTTGTTTACTTTCTTACACAACACATATACCAGTTTTACCTGGGTACCTATAGCTATGCATTGCTTTATTCCACGACATTTTTCTCAGACATCGCTCTTTACATTTCTCAGGTCTAATGCATAAGTGTTGTACGCAGGGTTGATGAAAAGTAAAAGGTCTTAACAAATACAATAATTGTTCAGGCTGTTTGGGGACTTAAATACACTTTCAGGAGGACAACTATTTACCTTGCAGACCTACGTTGGGATGGAAATGTGGTGTGTTTTAGAAGACAAAGTATTTGGGGAGAAAAAGAGAAGAGAACAAACAAACAAAAAAATCCCTCTTTGATGCAGAGAAGCTTTAAAAAAGTTTGGAAAATATTTACTTTGTTCATAGGTTTTTCTGATGGGTAATGTGCAGTAATCTTCCTTGATGTGATTACAAGTGTATTACTCCTATGCCTGTTTTCCAAATATTAACTGGACAGAGTTCTGAAAAATCCGTTTCGAGCACAGCTGCTTGACTGCTGCTGATGAGAGGAAAGCAGGAAACTGGGAAGGGACTTATATTTCTAAATGAGATTAAAATGTTACATACCCTTTACAGTCTTCAAAGTAGTTTGTCAAAATTAACTAACTGTCCTCCTGAAGATGCGGCAAAGTCAGCATGTTTTAAAGTATTGGTGAAAGCATATGGGGTTTTTTCCCCCTTTTAAGACACTTTTGCTGTCTCAGTTAACATTACTGAAGTTCTTGTCTTCAGACTCTTCTTTCCCAAAATTCTGAAGCCCTTTCTAGGGAGAAGCAGTCTGTTAAAGCATGGGAGAGGGAGATAGAGGGACCACAGTTCCCCCATAAGCACTGTTTTGTGTGATGTGCACACTAACAGCTACATGTGTTTTGTAGCTGCATCTAGTCAGGTAGAGAGCCCACTGATGGCGAAATGATATGTGCATCTTTTAAAGAGGCTATAGTAGAGTTCAGTCGGAACTGGGATCCTTTTGTGCTTTAAATGGTACGTAGGGACTGCTCATAGTCTGCCAGCTACTTTGATTTGAGTCTGCCAGTTACTTTGAATTCAAAAGGATAAGGGGATGCAGCATGCAAGGAGAGTAGAGTCATTTGGCTAATGGTGATCAGACATCATGCTAATTGAAAAGAAAGCAAGAGTGGAAAATAGGACTGAAAGACTGGGAAAGCTGAGATGATCTAGCTGTTAAAACAGACAGGATGCCTGGAGTCCATCCCAGATGGCACCACCTCAGTTTGGCTTTCCTTATGTCTGCTCTGCCCTCAGCGTTTCCCTGGCTCACAGGAAAGAAAGTGGGGTCTAAGGAGAGGAGAAGCTTTTAATGTCAGGTGAGCGAAAGATAATAAATGAGTTGGTCATTACCTGTCCATATTATTGAAATATTAACCTTGACCCTCTTTGGGTAAGTGGGGTAGATAGGTGGTCTTCCATTGATTACAGATAATAAGTTTGGGGTTCTTTTTTCTGTATTGCAGGTATTCTATTCCAGACTCCTTGAGGAAGCCAACAGAGGTTCATTTCCAGCTGAAGTGATTAACAAAATCTTTTCTAATATTTCATCAATAAATGCCTTCCACAGTAAATTCTTACTTCCAGAGCTTGAAAAAAGAATGCAAGAATGGTAAGAAGCGATTCACTGGTTAATACACTATGAAAACCGTGTCTGTAGAAACCCTGTCACAGGGTTTTGAGGTAGGAAAGGTGCCTTCATAATTAAGTGCTGCAGGCCTAGGAAGTACTGTGCGTAGGAGAACATCTGCTCCTCCACTCTTCATCGGGATCTGACTCAGTAGAGGGTTTGCATCATTTGCTCAAAATAAAGGACATATATCTCACTGGAGGCAATGAGATTACTCACAATGAAATGCCTTGCTGAAGTAGAGGTTCAGACTGAAATTGTGCTGCCTGATGAATTCACTGGACAGACTACAAGACTCAGCTTTTCTTGACAGGACTTCTACTTGCAGCAAGCAGGAAGGATAGCTGAGGTGTAGATATCCTCTGTAATGATCGTGTACTATTGTAGTATCTTTCTCCTGCCCTGTGGATACTGTTCTAGAGACACTAAACTACAGCCATGTATTTTTGGTGTCTCATGTAACTGGGACAGAAGGATGTATTGGGGGGGGGGAGGAAGTCCCAAACCCTTGCTCTTCCCTAACTTATTTGGGAAAAGGGGACATCTTATTAAAAAACACCACCCCCCCAAAAAACCCCCAAACTCAAATGACACCACCAATAACAATTTGAATATTGTTTCATTCAGTTGTTTCACGTCAGCATCTCTGTGGTTGCTGTATTCCCTGTTATCTAGGGTTTATTGTGAGGAATTCTAGTCTTTGGCCAGCTATCTTTCCAGTTACACTTTCATATAACACCTTGGCAAAAATCATCCTAAAAAAGTAAGAAATAATGTGTTCTTGTGACTTATGTGAAAAAAACCCAGACCACACAGGGGTGCTTGAGACAACAAGCTGTACATCTCCTGACTTGGTGAGATGATTCCCCTTTAAAATGCCGATTCTTTAAAATGGAATCGTAACCACGCACAAACACATGGTAGTCCATAATGCAAGAAGGTAAATAAAACCTAAGCATCACGGAATGTAACAAAGTTTGCACCTTAACTTAATGTTCCTTGCAAAATGACCAAGGTAAATCCACTCTTTTTTGATGAGTTGAAAGAAAATCTGCTAGGAAATATGAATGCCTGGATTAAAATAGAGTGCGTAGTCATGAGAAGTGGAGTTTAACTTAGTCCAACAGTGTTTATAAAGCAGCTTACACTACATTATGTCAGTTCTGTATGTATTTGAAATGAGATTTGTGATGTACTCTTAAAATTTTGTTCTAGTCACTTTAGAGAGCACACACAAGGGGTTGCACTGCATTACGCATTTGCAAAATGTGAAATTACACGCTAATGATGTGTGTATAATTACATAGCTTCACAGGTTGAAAAGTGCTTTTGCACATGAGCTTCGACTACTGGTGCAAACTAATAAATTGCATCATGAGGCATTATCTTTCCCCCATTGCTGGGAAACAAACTTTGTGCTGCACCCAAGATAGGCTGTTTAAATATCCTTAAACCATGATGCTTCTGGCAGGAGGTAGAAGAAATGGTGCAGTTGAAGAGAACAATTTCTGGTCATTGCTGAAAGAAAAATCTGGGATAACTTTCTCTCCCCATCAGCAGTCTCTGAAATTGTCTGGCACAACAGCTTCTGCCAGATATGTAGTTCACTGTCTTCAGCAGTTCCCCAGATTAGACATAGAAACTACTGAAGTATGTTCTGTTGGTAGCTTTATACATTACTTCTGTTACTCCTTAGCTTCCAATAAAAATAGCTGGGTAAAAATTTCTGACGCTTTCCTGGAGTTGTGGTTTGTTTTGAAAACTTAAGGTAAAATACATAGTTTTGCAACTCCAGCACATTCTTCTCTCTTAGATGAAAAGGCAGTGTGAATCTAAGCTTGCCGGGTGGAAATGAAATCGTCTGGTAGTTGCATTTTGAATGAGTTGAGCAACAGCTGGAGCTGAATATCTCTTTTACAACATATGGCTTGAAAACACTGGTAACAGCCTTGCTGCAATATATTTCCCATGAAAAGATCATAACAGAGCATAACAGTGATCCCACATCAAATAAAATGTCTGTCTAACACTGTCTTTTGTACCCGAGGATGACTAATAGCAGGTACCTGGGGAAGGATATAGGAACACAGTGCTGCGATAGCCTTGGGGTAGGGGGGAGGGGGTTGGTGAAGAAATTATTTCACCCTTTCAACACAAAGTTTTGGAATATTTTGGCAATTACAGTGCTGACCTACTCATACAATTTGTTTTGCTTTAAAACTGCAGCATTCAGTTTTGCTGTATGCTGTTAGCTGGCATACTGGAAGAGAAAGTTGTTCTACAGTCACCTTTGCTGTGCTGTGCTTTCACAGGGCTTTCCATAGTTGTCTTGCAGCCAGGACAGTTTTAAATGAGATGCTGCAAATTATGATTAGTAAATCAGCTATTTCATGTTTGAGTTCTTAGAATGCAAAGATGAACAGCATTGTGGCCTGATAATACAAAGATAATACAAAGTGTTTCTGTACCCACACTATAAGGTGAAGTCCTACTTCTTGATCCTCAAAGACCATCTAGTTCCAACCCCCCTGCCATGGGCAGGGACACCTTCCACTAGACCAGGTTGCTCCAAGCCTCATCCAGCCTGGCCTTGCAGACAGAATGATGCTGTCTTTGTTGTCTGGCAACAGTGCAGTGCTAATTTGAGTCTGTGGTAATAGTTCTCTTTCTGACATCTCTGTCCAAGAGCACAGCATCTGTTCTGGACCTGATAGCATTTAGTTAGGACTTCATATTTTGGCTCGTGGTATGTAGTGTTTGAATAGGGGATGAATCTTGTTGTCTCTACTTACAAGTCCCTCAGGAGAGGATGTTGGTCTCTGAAGGTTCTGCTTTCTATGACTTTCCCTGTCCTTCCTATTCTTCCAGAGCTCTTGTACGATGTGGACCTCGTCTTTACTTGAAATGATGATGAATTTGTATTTTTTTTAAAGCCTCAGAGTCTTTGGATGTACCAAGGCCTTGCATATCAAGTAGTTACGAAATTTTGGAATCCTCAGAGAAGGTCAAATTGCAGCACTCTGTATAAATGAGCAGCCGTAGGTGTCCAAGGAGCAGGCATAGCAGATGTTTCTACTTCTGGGTTTATGAAAGTTTTAACATTGCCTTTTAATGTCTGTCTGGTATGTCACGAAATAGTTAAGTACAAGTTTTTTTGTGCCAGTTTCCTTAGATAAAACAGATTGCCACAGTCTTTTCTGCTTTAAGTTTTTCTAATTGCAAAATATTATCATTACTTATTGGTTAAATTTATCAGAAAACTTGGATGTCTGGTTTTGTTTTTTTCTGGTGGCCTTTAGAAATGTATTCATGTTCCCTTAGGTTCTGTTGGAATTGGCATGTTTTGTACTTTATTTTTGGTTAAAATATGCTACTATATTGCAATGAAATGACAACCCAGGGAAATAGCATTCAATGGATCAAAGGAATGGGTTTTTGTTTTAAATTGCTAGCTTGCCTTTGAAAGCATATGAGTCTGCTTGCATGTAGAGTGCTTAAACAAATATGCAAAGCTAATTAATGGTGGAGAGCCTTGGTGATTTCAGAGACCAACTTCCTGCCCTATCTTGTCACCTTCTCCAGCAGCCAGAACCAGCAGTAGCTCAGAGACCTCTGACAGGTCATAACTTCTGCCCTCCCACTGGAGAAGCTGGAGCTGGACCACCCTTTGCCAGTCCTGGCAATATTCTCTATTCAAATAACTTTTCCCTTCTGCACAGCTTTTCTCTGGGAGGAGTGGTGTGTTGGAGTAGGTGGCTGAAGTAATTGCAGTAGACTGCTGCTCTTCAGACCACTACTGCAACATTGCTTTCAGGAATCCAGAGATACTGAGTTTCTGAATCTCCTTGAAAATGGAATGTGAACTGTGTTTCCTGTTGTAGTTCTTGGAGATGCATGTGTGCCATTCCCCTTTCTTTGTGTGAATCAAGGGTGCATCTCTTCTCTGCCTCTCCATCAGTTTCCTTACTATTCTATTTGAAGATGCTATTAATAATTGGGAAAAATGTGGGAAAGGTCTCCCAAAAGACAAGAATCCAAGGGATTCCCTCTACTTCATAGGTTTTCTTAGATAAATAGTGATTTTAGAGTTGTAAATACATGTATTTCTATGAGGCACAGAAGGGCGGCTGTACAGTGTGGATTTAGTCCTCAAACCAAACCACAGGTTAAGGGTTTGTTTTAAAGGGTGAAGTATGGTCAAAAGATGATAATGTAGTTTTAAGGAACGGCAAATAAAATAACTTAGGCCATGTTTTGTAAACAAAGCCTTTCCAGTTTTTCATTATACGTAGCTTTTCTTTCAGCGCTCTACATGACCTATAATGCTTACACATGATCACAGAGGATGCAAACAGTCCTTCCACGTTAACACAGACCGGTTTCAGCGGGTGTGTTGGAACTCGCAATCCCAAACAGAAGGATTCTCTGTTAAACACTTGAAACTGTTTCATAACCTTGTGTGACTTTTTTTCTTTCCTGTTTGCTCTGAGATTCCACCCTCTTACTTTGCAGGACTACCACCCCCAGAATCGGAGATATTCTGCAAAAGTTAGCTCCTTTCCTCAAGATGTACGGAGAGTATGTGAAGAATTTTGATAACGCAATGGAATTGGTGAAGACGTGGACTGAACGGTCACCTCAGTTCAAATACATTATTCAGGATATTCAGGTAAGGGGGAGAATAATGTAGATCTCCAAGTAATACAAGCATACATAAAAAGATACAGGTTTGTAGGTGGAAAAAAAAGGATTGAAGAGAAAATGAAATACCTAGTCCCTTAGAATTAAGGGTGGCTGGTTTTGTTCGCTTCATACCACGTTCTGTTTCTTCTCATTTCCCTCATGTGTGCACAAATACCCCCACAAAATCAGCCTTTCCAGTGCAATATAACGGGATGAAGTAGAAAGGTTGAAACGTGAAGAATAAAAACCAAAACCCCTTCATTTTGGCACAGATACCAGAAGTAAATATGCTGGTTTAGGTTAAAGTGATGTATCAGTGCAACTGTAGATCCTTGCACGGAATCCGTGTTGGCTCACGCCAGCGCTGTAACCCAGAGCAAGTATATAATCCTAAATGCTGAGCCACTGAAGGTGAGGAAAGCTCAGGTTAAGCAACGCACCATTCTTCTCCAAGGTGCCTTTCGTACCCTCTGGTGCTCCCTGTAGGTTTCTCTGTGAATCGGCAGGTCTGTGCCTTCCTACCGCAGGCTGAGCAGCTAGAAACAGGAGAAGGTATTTCTGCTTAAATTCTACTGCTATGCAGGGCCTTGTGATTCTAAGCCAGGGAAGGCAACTGTGTGTATTTTAGTGTAAGCTTTTAATTGCTTCTAAGATAATGGAAATGAATGTGTGTCTTAAAACACTGCTGAGGGGGTTTGCATTATAAATGAAGCTCAAAGCATTCCCTTCCCAGACGGGAAGAATATACCTTTGTAGGCCATTTAGACAACTTTTTGTAATACATGGTCATAACCTATTCTTATTATTTCAGCAGTCTCTTAATAATTATTGTAATAACTCTGGTCTGAGTTATTACAAACCTAATTTAAAATACACTGGTGGTTAGGAGGTTTTTTTGGTAGGAATTCTATTTATGAATTGGATACTTATTACTAGATCCTTAAGAAACTATTTACAACGATTTTTAGGAAAGTATTTCTAATTATTTGGTTTGGTACAGTAGTTCTGTTTTCTTTCAGAAGGTTCATGCGTGTTTCAAAATACATCATTTATGTTTTATCAATCATAACCTTTATTTTACTATATCCTAATAACATTTTTGCCTACTACATTGAAATATGTTTACAATTTTTTAGAAGGAAAAAGTGTGTGGAAATTTGACATTGCAACATCACATGCTAGAACCAGTACAACGCATTCCACGCTACGAGATGCTTCTAAAGGACTACCTAAGGAAATTGCCTCAGGATTCTCTAGACTGGAAAGATGCTGAAAGTAAATATCTTCTAGCTATTGAAATAGCTGCGATAAGATATTAGTAAGAGGATACTGTAAATTAGAGAGATTTTCAGGAAAAATGAAGTGATGAAGCAAAGTCCCTCTGAAAAGAATTAATTTCTTCAGCGGGAGATGTAGGAATCATTGAAAAATATCTGTTTCAGTAGTGGATGAAGCTAACATAAAACTGTAAAGCCTTTAGTATTCTCCTCCTGGAGCACATAAGTTTTGCTTTAGTTTTGGAATAGCTCACAAGTTTTGATTTGTTTGCTTTTCGGATGTTCAGGGCTTGTGGTGGTTTTTCTTTCTTTTGTTTCTGTTGTCATTATGGTTTGCTTTATGCACATGTGGAGTGTGTGTCTCATTTCTATAAAAGTGGGGTTACACATATTGCATTTTTAAGCTCCTGTAAGGAAAAAGAGCTGCCCATTTTAAAATTTATTCCTCTCTGTATTTACCCAAGAACAGGTTAAGCTATTTCCATGGATTGTTCAAAATTACTTGACAGATAAATTTCTGGAATATTTCATTGTTAGTACCATTACTATAAATACTTGTAATGTGAGTTTTTTTGACTGAAAACCACAGTTTGACATCCTGGACTACTTTGAGGAAGGAGGGGAGAAAACCATGACTGTTCATGTCACAAAACGTGATTCTAAATGCTGAAGCTCTCAAACAGTCTTTCTAGGTTATAATTTCTTTCTGGTAGCTGACTTTATTTTCCACTTTACCTTGGTTACTTTTTATTGAGGATAAGTTAAGAAATTTATTCAGTGTGTAATTTTACATAGCAAGGATGAACATAATTTTGTAGAACTACTTTTTTTTTTCTGTGTAACATAAAAATATGTACAAATGCAGCTTTTTTTGTTTTACCTTTTTTTTTCTTCTGTCTAGAATCCCTGGAAATTATATCCACTGCAGCAAGTCACTCTAATAGTGCAATAAGAAAAATGGTAAATGATGCTTGTTTCCTTGTTAATTTTTTTAATATATTGTTCTTGAATATTTAGTGAAGCTAGGAGGGTGAATTGCATATCTTCCCTAAAATGGCAAAAATTATTTTCCTGGGTCCAAGTGGTTGCTCCTACTTAATGTATTTATACAGCTCCTAGGAATGATATACAAAATTTGGCATTGGACCTAATTCTCTCAAGTCGGGAATGGGACAGGCTGGGTTCCTCTCCTGGCTCAAATAGCTGACCCTCCGTTGGACTCTTAACCTTGTTTCATCTGTTTCTGTCCGTGGAAGGATAATGGCTGTAGGGAGTAGCTACTGTTTCTCTACCATATGCTGGCACGATAGGCACTTCATTACATATGTGAGGTATTGTGGACAAAAAATAACACGGGTTATGTACAACTGCATTTTTTAAATTACCATAGAGGTAACATTTCTAAAAGTACTTGTTACTGTATCAACGAGGTTAATCAGCCAGTGTGGCTGACCATACATGCCAAATTATATACATGTTTTTCAACATTCTCCAGACCTATACAAGCTCCTGTCATTTCATTTAAGCATGTTTAAAGATCTATGCTTTTGATTAATAAGTTTTATAACTATTTTCACTGTAAAGGAGAACCTAAAGAAATTGTTAGAGATATACGAAATGCTGGGAGAAGAGGAAGACATTGTGAACCCTTCAAATGAACTGATAAAAGAAGGACAGATCCTTAAACTGGCTGCTCGTAATACGTCTGCTCAAGAACGGTATCTTTTCCTAGTAAGTATGGGGGCCTGTGTGTGCAGGAGTGGCTGTACACCTTCCTAGACTTGAACTACCAAAGTGAAGGAAATCCTCTTCCAGCTGATGTCAGTGCTTTCCAACTAGGCATGTTAGAGCATGAGAAAACACCATTTAGAACAGAAAACATGGTTTTAGAGGCGAGGTGCTGGACACTGGTTCCATTTATTTAAAGAAGTGGCTGCTGTTTATAAATGCAGGTCCTAGAGCATGAGAACTTTGGCATTCTCATGAAACTGAAATGTAAAAGCGTAGGATTTCAGGCCTGGCCGATTGTGTGTGCTGAGGTCCCAGTAAGTCTCATGGGCCCTGTGGGAGCTTGTTATCATGGCAGGTCATCCTGTCCTGTCAGGTGCCTGTGTCCTGTCTTGGAAACAACAAACTGCAGCCGTGCTCCCTTGGAAAAGATTTGACATAGTTCATTGCTTCCCATGCATTAAGAATTGCTAATACTCTTTTGCATATGGGCCTCTGGCGTTGCCTCTCTTCTGGTTAATAAAGACTCATAGTGGGTTGTTGAGGCAGAACTCCTGCTTACCTGTGGTTCAGACAAAAGGAGAAACCATTTAACAGTAAGACATGGAATGGGGCTAGACAGCTGATTAAAACGATGTGTACCTCATCTGAGAGTTGACAAGTTCAAATGGGCTGAATCCATGATACAGAGAAGTCAAAAGGCTAGGCAGGACTTCTGTGAAGTGTGATGAAACTGAAGCAAGTTTCTGTCTTTAGTAATTAATTGTGAGAAAATGTGAGGGGAAAAAATATGTGAAAATTAAACACTATAGATCTAGTAACTGTGCTTGTAGGCTGGGGCTTTAGACATTTAAACTTCAAAGTTCTAATCTTTAATAAAGGAATCATGTATTGACCTTCCTCATCATGTGTTTTTTTTTCTTCCCCCCCTGTGATATTGAGGGTTCCAGTGCATAAAAACTGTAAGACAGCAATGTTCTTTTATCTTGCAGAAAAGGCAAATAATGTCCTCAAATTATATTAGTTATAACATCGGTGAAATCAAGTGGGTTTGGTACAGTGTAAATATAAATGTATGCACTGAGGAAAAGTTATTACTCTGTCATTTAGAGTATTTTTTGCAGAATTCGGGCCTAAGAATGGGGTTTTTCTTAACAGAAGGTTTACAGTGGTATAAAATATCCAGTCTGAGTATAGTTGGTAATAAATGCTGTGAAGGCTGCTGCATATACAGATACACTCTTATATCGACTGAAGGGGGCATTCAATCTCATTTTGAAAGAAATAAGAAAAAGGAGTTGTCTTGCCTAAGAGCTTTGGTCTTGTCATGTATCAGCTGAGCAGGGAGGAACCTGCTTTCTCACCCACTGAGTCCAGCTTTGCGATAGTCTCAGATCTCTGCAACTGTGGTTTTGTTAATGCAGAGCCATGTGTCTGTTTTCTCCCCAGTTTAACAACATGTTGCTCTACTGCGTCCCCAAATTCAGCTTGGTAGGATCAAAGTTCTCAGTGCGAACCAGAGTTGGCATAGATGGTATGAAGATTATAGCAACTCATAATGAAGAATATCCACACACTTTTCAAGTGTCTGGAAAAGAGCGAACACTGGAGTTGCAGGCCAGGTAAGCAAGGTTTTAGTCTGATTTTTGGAGGATTAAATATACACACAACAGAGCAGTCTGATAGATTTGGAGTAAGATGCAGTGGGCTTCATCTTAGTGTTTTGAAAATAGCCTAGGCTGCCAAAAATACACGTTATCAGAACCAGAATCTCTTGGAATAGAAGATGCATCTACAATATATAGTACCTAAGATATCTGTGAACGGGCTGGCTGGAAAATTGTAAGCAGCGTTTCTGGCTGGTGCCAAGACAATCTGTGCGACGTGTTTGGGGACACCGAGTGTGCTAAGAGCTGCTGCCCCTGGTACCTGAGCCACCTTGGGGTAACTAGGTCTGTTCAGCTCGGGGCATGTCCGCCCAGCAACACCCTCCATCCCAGTGGGTTTATGTTCACAGAACATTGTTTTCTGCAGTGGTAGATGGGCACCAGCTTTCCTCCATTCCTTAGGCCTGTTTCCAGTTGTCTTGCCTTCCAGGGCAAGATTGATCACTGGGACTGCAGGAAAGCAAGTTCTCCTTTTAGTTCTTGGGTCCTTTTCCTCCAGTCACACTCTTCCGACTGGTACTTTTCTGCTTTCCTTGTTAGTCCTTGTAGGTTGTTACCTTGTAGGTAACCCTCCTGCTGGGTTACCTTCCTCTTGCTGCTTTTTGCATTGCCTACACTAAACCTTCCCTGTCTAGACTGCCCCATTTCAAATGGAGTAGAGCACTCCCGCTCTCCTTTTGGACTGACTGAAAGATCTTAGTGGTCAGGATCTCACTGCAGAGAGGTGAGGATTACATAAGCAGGAGGGTGTCCATAGTGGATACGGTTCTGTGCTGACACCACGTATTTGAGGACCAACCATAGCTTGCGGCACATGAGCTTGCAGATACTTTCCTTTATGGAAAAAATCCCCACCTTGTAATATTTAATGAGAGTTAGAGGAGTGAATATAGAAAGGTGACAGTGTATAGAAATTTCCCTACTCTATCACTGTATTTGAAATAAAATATATACTTTGAAAATTGACAGGAAAAAGCTGCCCGCTAAGGTCTGCAAGGCTTCTGGGGCACGTTTTTGGCCATCGGTCACATCCACTACAAATTGCTGCACGATGACTTGCTGAGCGCTTGGCAGGTTATGCCATATGCCCCTGTCAGTGGTGAAAGACAGCGTTTGCTGTATTGCTTGTGAAGTACATTTTAAGTGGAAACAAAATGATACAACCTAGTGTTTTTTCCTGTGTTGCTAGTAATTGAAAGTTTCTTAGATCAGTTTATTTTAGGTGTAAGGAGAATGCAAGTTTTCATGGAATTTCATTAGTTTCTTTTAGGTCTAAGAACACGTTTTCATGTTTTGTTTCGGTTTTTGAATATTTTGAGAATCTACTAAGTCTGTACAAAATTGTGACTGAATAAGTACCAAACGGGATCATCTTTATATTAGAATAATCTTGATTAATGTATGAGTACTGTACCATACCCTATACCCTGATGTCCTTAATTCACAAGTACCCCACATTGACAGTGGTGTAATATTTAGTTTACCCTTGGGTTTTCTTTACTAGTAGGCTTCTATTTTTTGGAATGCTATTTGAGTACATTTTCAGTCACTGAGTGTAAACAGCTGGTAGATTATTTCTTTGAGAGGTTGCTGATCTGGTACGATGTTTAGTAGCTCAGCTTTCGTTTTTAAATGTAAGCAGGTAGGGAGAATTATTTTGGCTGTTTAAACAGTTTTCTTCTCCCTTGTATACTTATGGTAGATGGGAAGGGGAAACACTTCTTTAGGGTTCGGCTTGCTTACAAATTGCGCTAACAGTACAAAACAACACGTGAGGAGCTGTTTTTATTGAGATACTGTAAAAGCTGTCTTGCACATCCTTTGGAGCAAACCACAGAAGATAGAAAACTTTGCTTGGCTACAGCACTGGGTTGTTGGGTTTTTTTTCCCCACGTCATCGTCCAAGGAGGAGGCCACTTGTGAAGAGCCAGACATACCGTGGTGTTAATTCTCATCTTTCTGACTTGAAGTTTGCAGATAAACTGTTCTCATTACTAGCACTAGCCAGGAGTTTCCAATAGTCCTCTTACTTGTGATATAAGATGCTATTCCAAAGATCTGAATGGCAAACTCCTGCTGGTACGTTTTAAAGATGAGGCTGTCGTACAAGTTGAGAGTGAATTACGCTGCCTCTCTCGTGTGTCCTGTCTGTATATCTCACCTGTACTTACTGTTAAGTCATTGGCATCTGCTCTAATGCATAAAAAGGAAATTTCTGCTCTTTGGTTTGTAATATTAAACCATGTTTTTCCTTTTGTTTAATTGGATACTCTTCTTGCCGCTGTAGACAGGCTTAAACAACAGCAACAACAAAAAAGCATTAAGGAAATTACTTTTGTTGGGGAGGGAGGAAGATTTAAGAAATACACAGGAGAAATGTGTTAGTATGTGAGCTTAGTAGCACATGAAATGAGGGGAAAACTCACCTACACCTCAGCTTTGCGTTGTCCTCTTTTCCTCTCTATCCTCTTCTCTAACACAAAAGCCCCCGAAAAGTCTGACAATGCCAATACTACTTCAAATGCGCTTACATTGATCTTTCTACCGGAATTCACTGTTTAGTGCTTGCAGATTTGTGAAGCCTGAAGTTATGCTTTTGTTCTCTGTGTGGTTTGGGTTTTGTTGTTGTTTTGGGGTTTTGATGCTTTTGTTCTCTGTGTGGTCTGGGTTTTGTTGTTGTTGTTTTGAGGGGTTTTATGGGTTTTTTTGGAGTTTGAACAGTAAACAATTAGTATTATTTAAATGTAAATTCCTTTGTTTAAATGTAAATTCCTGAGAATTACTTCAGAAGCTTGGCTTCTGCAAGAAGTTGCTGATAATGAGATCATCTTTCCTGACCTGGTTTTGAACTAATGTGTCAAATATTTCTTTTAGTTCTGAACAAGATAAGGAAGAATGGATAAAGGTAAATCCATTTAAATTCTTTATTTTCTAACACTTTTTTTACACTGAAGCAATCAAAAATGTAATGTATTTTCTGGCTGTAGCTTCCCTCTGCTACTCCAATAACTGGTCAGAATGCAGAGAGTCTGTTTGAAATGTAATGTGTTTCAGGAATTTCTCCATTGTTTCCTTAGGCCCTTCAGAATACTATAGAAGCTTTTCAGCAGAGGAACGAAACTTTCAGAAACGCTATTGCTAAAGAATATGAGGACATGCCTGTTGAGGTTTCTGTAAGTTGTTGTTACTCCTTTGTAACCTCCTGAGTACCCATTTTTTCTTCAATAACTGGGAGAAGTTTGGCAGAAACTTTGTTTTCAAGCTTATTCTTATAGCAGAGGAATTACAAAGTAATCATCTTGTTGGTAATTGTTTTTCTTCATAATGCCAAATGTTATAAACAAGCCTCTTTTTTATTGGAATGCATAACAGTGCCCTTTCAGTGAGGCATGATGATTTTTGACTGGTTTCTTTGTTACTTCTTGTATAGATTTCAAAGTGCATCTTGAGCTGTGTTTTGCCATTTCCTTTCTAGAGGAAGAGGATAATTATTTTCTCTATTTAAAGTACTGCACAACTTTTCATCCTGGCTTTTTTTTATTCTCCCATCCTCCCGCTGTCCCCCTTCAGAACGCTGAGCTTGGGAAGAGAGCACCGAGGTGGATACGAGACAACGAAGTCACCATGTGCATGAAATGCAAGGAGCCCTTTAACGCGCTGACAAGGAGAAGGCACCACTGCCGAGCATGTGGACACGTAAGTCCCAAACCCTGGCTGCTGTAACTGGGGGGCCGGCTCGGGAAACGGGTCTAAGCACCCAGTTGACTTCGGGTGGCTGCTCGTTACGCTGTTGCTGTGCTTGTGGCTGAAAGGAGAAGCTGTGCACAGTGTACTACAAGGGGTCCTCTGTCAGCTTGGCTTGGCATGGTAAACTTGGAAGCAGTTTGGAGCATGCTTGTTGTAAAATGTCCCAAGCCCCTGGACATACTATTTTGTTACTCCTGAGTGGCCTCCACTGCTCTCGAGTTTCGAGGCTATGTTAAACTGGCATGAACCGGCGTTATCCCTGGCAGCACTGGCTGCCTCCTCTTCCCATTCTGCTACCGTCTCTGGCAAGCAGACCCTGAAGACCTGCCGTTAAAACTGGTTCGTTGGGAACCTTGGGGCGGTTCCCAGCCGGGTTCAGTGTGTAGCTGTGTAAAGATGTGTGAAGCACCAGGGAAGGGGAGGGAGCATCACCGCTGCTTTCTACCTATGAGGCAATGGTAACGTGTGCCACTTCAATGTGACCGAGACAGTGGTAGGACTTGAGAGTTTTCAGAAATAATGAAAGAAGAGTTTCGCTCTTTCTTTGCCATCCTGCAGCTCCGCCTTTCTCCAGCAGGTGGTAGTGCAAGCCCGGGTTTAATTTTTGGTTTACAGATTATTTGGTATGATTTCTGTGTAACGTTTCAATGAAGGAGTATGGCATTCACAGCGCTGCTTCTGTGCTTTGCAGGAGACTAGAGACTTTTTCAGGAGCTCTGCGTTATTGGTTATAAAGTTGTCATCTGGGGTTTTTTCCCAGGTCATTCTATTTTAAAAATCCTCCGTTAATCTTAAGATCACGCCCTCCCTTTTTTCCCCCCTCCCGTTTGTTTGGTTCCCTGCATGGGAGTTCTGTCGCATCTCCTTCCACTTTCATTTTAAAACATTTTTCATGGGTATTAATTTGGGTCAGTGATAGCATCTTCCCAGCAGAGACTAACTGGGAACACCTAACCAGTATCCTCTAGAGATAGTAGGTGAAGGTAGTGATGTAGGTGAGTACTGCAGAGCCCTGGTCTACAATGAAACTTGGTTCAGGTGGTGGAGCGGATTGTCTACCTTTCTTCCTTGAAGTGGCTGCGCTCATACTTCTTATGCCGGGCATCTCTTTCCCCGAAACAACATTCCTGTGGAAAAATATTTCTAGTGAAACAAGGTCTCTTGGATCTCTTTGCATTTCAGTTTTCTCTATCTTTTGTGAAAAGACTAAAGACTGTGGCGTTGGCTTATGTATTTGGTGTACTCATGAACAGGTTCTGGAAGTGTCAATTTAATATTAATATTTTGATGCATTTAAATTCTTAGGTTAAAAACTAACCATTTCTGATTTTATTAATTTTTCAATTATTAAAAGTGAATCTCAGTTCTAAATTTCTGAGTTTATATAGGAAACAATATGGTTAGTGTACCTTTTCAGTTTGGCATCTAAAGAAAGTGGAGAATTTTCTCCCTGCAGCATGGTTTGTGCTATTCTGATTCTGTTCCTAACTTTAACCTACAGATATAATTGAAAGCCTTATGTAACTTTATAGACAGAACAAAGTTCCCACCAGGTAAATCGGAAAAAGTGCTTCTAGTGAAGAAGCAGTGGCACAAATTTGGAAAAATCATTATTTTCAATTAAGATACGGTTGACATAATAGCATCATAAAGCAATTATCTTTCTTGTTCTGTATAATTATAACAAAACATTACTAATTAGATATAATAATACTGATTGTAAATTAAATTCTATTTCCCTAAAGTTTTATCAATACTTCAATTTTCTACATTTGCTTATCTTTTTTGTTGCTAAGGTGGTTTGCTGGAAATGTTCTGATTATAAGGCACATCTCGAATATGATGGCAATAAATTGAACAAAGTTTGTAAGGACTGCTATCACGTTATAATTGGTTGTACAGACAGTGAAGAAAAGAAGAGGAAAGGCATCTTAGAGGTATGCCATCTAAAAATACTGTGTGTGCGTCGTTGCAAACAGTTTTGGCTCATCAGTAGGTGACAGTGGCAGCGTTCTTGCAGGGCTGTTTTCTGTCTGAGACACAAAGGCTATGGGGGACCAAATTCATCCCATCCGGTAGATCTTGGTTTTCACCATTTGTCTTTTACAATACTACTTTATTTCTTACAATTTTTGTAATGGTGGCGTTATGAACCTTAGCTTGTTTGCTGCTTTCCAGTTACATCATCTAATGTAATAAAGCGTTACCTTTCCTTATAAACCTTCAGTTTTCTTTTATGCTTCAGCAGTCATAGCAAGAAAAGCCGCTGCTACTACACTGATTCTTGAAGACATATACCCTAACCAAAAAAGAACTTGGGATGGAAGAAGGGTGGTTGGGGGAGAGTTCTGCTCTTCAGAATCAGAGTGGTTAGTTACTGGTTTGATCAGTGCATACACTGTACCTTTTAAGTCATAAAGCTGCTCTCACCTTTGACATCTAAAAATTCAAGGTCTCCATCAAACAGTAAAGACCTATGTTTCTCTTACGGGCAGGGGGAGAAATAGGCAGCTTACAACTGCAATTAACCTTCACGCTTCTTATATCCCCCTTTATAGGGCCTTGACATAAATTAGAGAAGTATCATCGTAACTTCGTCAAGGCATACATTTATTTTGGGATGTGGTAGAGAAGGATTGGCCCTTGAGCTACCAAAAAAAAAAAAAAAGGTGGGAAAAAAAAGGTACAGATTGTAATACCACATACACTTCGTGTATGTCGGCTTGACCACACTTGACTATGCTCTCTTAAATGAGAGAGAGTAAGGAGGACAGGACTCCGCTAGCTTACCTTAAAGTCAAGACTGCTGTTTCTTGGCATGATGGCTTTTTTAAGGTAGCTGAGAGAGCTATGTAGTCTCTCAGAACCGTCCATCTGCATGCTGAATATCGTGACAACGGAGCTGTTGGTACCGTGCTGCAGCACCCAGACAGCATCGCCACTGGCGAAGTCAAAAAACGGGTGCAAGGAAATATTAACACATAATTGTTTTGTGTTCTTCTCAGGATCATGTTTAACCCAAGTATCCTGTCACTCCATCTGCAGATTTTAAACGATTCACCTTATCTTTTCTGTAGGATTAGTGCTTGCATTTTTATGTTATTCTTAGAAGTGTGTTTGCATCTGAACATGTAATAATATTGTGACTGCCAAAATAGAGTAGTTGTCATATTGGATAGTTAGTAGCACTGGCATGCCTAACATGATGTTATCTTAGAAAGAAGACATTGTGAGAGCTACAGAGAAAGGCTAGCTGTGGTGAAAAACTGAGATTGAGTGATCTAGAAGTGTGTAATCAAAAATTACTGATGACGGAAGGAACAGATTACACACGTGATGAGGGAGTACACACCATGCTCGTATGTATGCATCATATAAATATTCTCCGTAAAGCCAGTCCTTATCTGGGCTGCCTTTAGTCAGGACAGAGTTAATTTTCTGGAGTATTTACTCAAGCTGTTCTGCAATATGTTAGCTAAGATTTGATGTGAATGGTGATGTATTTCAGCTTTTCTGTTGTGTGGTTTTCGTCTTCACTTAAGAAAGTTCATTTTCCTTTTTACGCTTTATGCTGTTTCCTAGATTGAATCTGCAGAAGTCTCTGGGAATAGTGTCATATGTAGCTTTCTTCAGTACATGGAAAAATCCAAGCCCTGGCAGAAAGCATGGTGTGTTATACCTAAACAGGAAGCTCTTGTGCTGTACATGTACGGTGCTCCACAGGTACGTACAGGGAAAACGGGAAAGATCTCAGTAATTATGGTCACTGATGTCTGAGGAAGAGAAGCCTAATAGCGAGGGAACGGAGGAAGGACCCAAGTGCTTTTACCTCTTTATAGTAAACAAGAGATAACAGATGGTTCTTAATCAAGAACTTCTTCTTCTTAGGATGTCAAAGCTCTGGCTACAATCCCACTTCTGGGCTATACCGTAGATGACACTCCGAGAAGTGCTGACCTCCCACACAGCTTCAAACTGACCCAGTCTAAGTCTGTGCACAGCTTTGCTGCGGACAATGAGGAACTAAAACAGAAATGGCTGAAAGTTATCCATTTAGCTGTCAAAGGTGAGACATCAGAATGTCAAAATGAACTGCAAATGAATTTAGAAGAGCAACCTGAATCTTCTAAAACATCTGGATGCTGAAGCTCAAGAACACATGGTATTTTTAAAAGATTTCAATTGAATTTGTGGTTAACCTTTGCGTTAACCTTTCTTCGCTCAATCAAGAAAAAACAAGCAAACAAAAAAACCCTTCTTACTACCGTACACATCTTGGCACTTTATGTTTGGGAAAAATTCTGGTCTTTTTAGGGGTCTTTTACTTATATTTATGTTCTGTCAAAAGTGATGTACAGGTCCATTTCAGAGACTTTAAAAAGAAATGTGAATGCTATTAAAATGCTTACTCTACTGTACTACTTGTTCGTTGTGATGCAACGTTTTCTTTTGAAAATCCAGTTGCTCTTCGGTTAACGTTGGCTACTTTCAGCAAGAATGCGAATATTGACACTTCCTACTTACATGTTAGGACTTGGGACAGGATAAAAAGATATACCTCCACGTTGCCAAAATAGATCTGTAGTTAAATATGCAGGGACAGTTTGGTTTAATGTATGTAGCTTACGGATTGAATTCCACAGGTCTGTACATATGTTGTATTCACGTGTCTCTTCTTAATTAAAGTAATGCAAATTGCTTTCACAGGTATATTGGCTTTTAAAGTTTCAGTTTATCAAGGAAACAATCTAATGATTTTCAATCTAGAAATGAATACTTAAAATATGAGAAAAACAATATATAATATATGTACAGTATTAAAAATGTACAATATTTGATTTTTGCTTTGATTTCATGATACTGGCTTCCTATTAGTGAATAATTTATTTAAAAAGCATGTTTTCTATTTGAAATTAAACACAGTTCTAAATTAACATATACTGTTCGGTGATTTGTTTTAATAGCTGACACTTAATGATCTTGATATTTTTACGCATTAAGAAACAGCAGTAACGTAAGTGGCATGCGATGGACAAGTAAGTTCCAGTTGTGTTTAAAAGAGTAGTCACTTTTCTTCAGTGTCCTGTCACTGTTACTTCAGAGTGCAGCAGTTCATTACTAAAATGCAGTATGTGGTTTGAGAAAAGCAACAGATTCTAGTAACCTTCTGGGAACATCTGGTTTTGCTATTATGGTTATTGGAACAAAGGAAGATTTTGAACTGAAATCTTACTTTTTGCCGAAGGTTAGATACTGTAATACTTACTTATGATGACCATCTTCAAGGTCATTGTTGTCAAGTGGAGCCTGCTTTACATGAATGCGAAGTGTGAACCTGCAAGTCTCAAGTTGCATTAGCTGACGTTATTTGCATTCTGCCTGTGGGAGTAAGGTATTAAGACCCATGTGAACTTCCATTCCTGTCAGGGTTTTTATACACAGAGGGAAATGGCCTCCTTAAAATTTTTACTGTAACATTCTTGGATGGAATGTGACAAATTCACAGGTAGTAATTGACTATCGAGTAGACAAAATCATTATCTTTCCTTTTCTGACTCCTCAAAGGAAGGAAAATAGGTAACTTCGGCCAGCAGCATTTCATAAAAACATTCAGGAGTCCTACTTCTCCATATAACTGCAATCTGTATTTTAAATTAAGAAGGCCAGTCGCATCCTGGCCTGCATCAGGAACAGTGTGGCCAGCAGGACTAGGGCAGTGATTGTCACCCTGTGCTCAGCACTGGTGAGGCTGCACCTCGAATCCTGGGGTCAGTTTTGGGCCCCTCGCTGCAAGACAGACACTGAGGGGCTGGAGTGTGTCCAGAGAAGGGAACGGAGCTGGGGAAGGGTCTGGAGCACAGTTCCTGTGCGGAGCAGCTGAGGGAACTGGGTGTGTTCAGCCTGGAGAAGAGGAGGCTCAGGGGAGACCTGATCGCTCTCTGCAGCCCCCTGAAAGGAGGGTGCAGAGAGGTGGGGGTTGGTCACTTCAGAGAAGTGACAAGTGAGAGGACAAGAGGAAATGGCTTCAAGTGGCACCAGGGGAGGTTCAGATTGGACATTAGGAAAAAATGCTTCACGGAAAGAGTTGTCAGGCATTGGAAGAGGCTGCTCAGGGAGGTGATTGAGTCACCATCCCTGGGGGCGTTTAAGTGATGTATAGGCATGGTGCTTAGGGACACAGTTTAGGGACTTGTAAGTGCTACATTAACAGTTGGACTTGATGATCTTAAAGGTCTTTCCAAACTAAACAATCCTATGATTCTAGTCTATTAAATCGTGTCAGGCTGAGGAGCGCGGGTTCAAGTCCAGTTTTGTTAGTAACACGAGGGCAGATTTAAGTTGTTGGTGTTTTATAATGAGATTTCCAGACGAAGTATTCCCTGAACTCCCATTCCCACTTTACTCTTTCTATGACACTAATGGGGGAAAAAAAGAAAATCTCATTTAGAATTTAACAAGGGATTGCTAACCTCTGGTTTTAGTGTCGAGCCTACATGGGTATGCAGTCTCTGTCCTTGGTAAGAAGAATGTCACGCGACGTCACGTTAGTGGTCTGGATATTGTTCGCACCTGCACAAATCCAAAATCCACCATGGCCGTTAGATTTTGAAGCTTTACACTAGTAATTATCAGGGCATGGCATTGTAGACTACTAACTCTACGGCTGACTTTGTGCGTGTCGGTTCTGAATCCTTCCTTGGGTGCTCCACATGTCCAGGTTATTCTGCTTGTAACCCTAGTATTACTTTTCTCTGATGTGCAAGCTCCTCTGTAATCCCTTACCAGACTTTAAGTTACTTCTGCTGTCGGCCACACTTACCTTTAGTTAGGGGCAGCTCAAGCCCATTTTGATTCACGTTGGTGAGCACCATCAAACCTTCACGAAGGTCTCCCTAGCTAGTACTTGTCGTCTTGTGTATGCTTTGGTGAGGGGCGGGGGAATGTTCAGATAAGCAAGAACACAAGTCTGTGGCTAACTTTCATGGTCATCTCCTGAAAGTGGGTATCTTCTGAGGGAGTCTGAAGTGCAGTTCTGGGGTCGAAGGGTCATCTTACCAGATGCTAATGTATAAAACCATTGTTTCCCACGTTCAAGTTGTGGAGTGTAAGGGCAGAAGTTGCCTTAAGGGAGTCCCCAGATAAGATGGACTGAGCTATACTGAAAACAGTGTGATGATAGGATTGTCATCACATAGTACATTTTCTAAACTCCTGCAAACTTAATTCTGAGCCAAGTAGGAAGCCCTACTCCAGCTAAATGATTAGGGAAATGGTTGGAAGCAGAAATTTCTGGGCTGCCTTATTGTTATAGTGGTATTGAGTAGCTGAGGCTGCTTGACTGGTTTCAGCATCTCCCCCATGAAGCCCTGTGTTTAGGCATAAACAATCTGAGATTAAGTCAGCATTGAGTGGTGTTTGTTTGGATGCTAGCCTCACATTTGCTCTCAGCTGTTAAAGTTTATATAGCACAGGATATTTATTTACTGTAGTGAAACCTATTTCATGTTCCCATAAAAAATAGCCTGGTCGGAATTGTTTTCTTCTGAGTCAGAATGTCTTGGCACTCAAGTGTATGGTTCCATGTGTATTTTGTAGAAAAATCATGTACCACCAATGTTAAAGGAGATCAGAAGATGGAGAAGCTGCTTCTAGATTTAACCACCCTATTTCACTCCATCCTCCACAGACAAGCTCTTCGCCTACAGCATCCAAAATTGCTTCTTTAAATTGTGTGTTATGACCGCAGAGAAACAAATTCAAAGTAGTAGCTGCTGTGGCTTAAGTATCATGACCAAAAAAGTCAGATTAAAACTATCATTCTAACAGGGTACAGGCTGCTCCCATTTCAGCTGTTACATTCTTTAAGGGGGGGAAAAAAAGACATTAAATGTATTAGCATAAAGCTGTGTGTGTAAGGAATAACATATAACTGAGCATTCATCCATAATACATGAATGTATGTGAATGGCTCTGCTGAATTATTTAAGCTTTGTGATTCTTGCGTTCAAGAAATGCTTCTTTCTCACTTTTTTTTTTTTTTAAGTGATTGCTCTTCCGTGCCATTTAAAGCAGAACAAATTTATTTTGTGTGTTTTCATCTCTGTTCTACTGGAACAATGGCTTAGTTTTATCATGGTACTTGTTTGAAACATAGTAATTATTTTTCGAAATTACTTCATATTTTTCCCCTATCATCAAAGAGTAGTGTATCATGACATCTGCATGCCTGCACCATTCTTTTAGGTCCTCTAAAAATTGTTTTCTGGTGTCGGGTACTCATGCTTGGTTGAAGAGCCGCTGTATCCATAGTATCTAGGACTTTCAAATCCCTTTACACTGAGTAGTTTTGTTTATTCTAAAATGT
Organism: Eurypyga helias; assembly: GCF_000690775.1. Classification (NCBI taxonomy): domain Eukaryota; kingdom Metazoa; phylum Chordata; class Aves; order Eurypygiformes; family Eurypygidae; genus Eurypyga; species Eurypyga helias. The sequence goes on from NW_010263781.1 coordinate 50,507, forward strand.
GTTTAGTTTATATGTGCAAAATAGGTATTGGGAATACAAAACATTCTCTTCTGTTTGGAGTAGAGTGTTAAACCATTTTAAATACATGTAATATAGAGCGGTACCTTTTTATGCAAAACCATCTCAAAGTGCTTTATAAATCTCCTCAAAGATTCTAAATCACTTTCATTGGGAAGAGGATTTTTATTCTTCATATTTTTTAATTATGGATGAAGCCAAGGCCCTGATTAAATGTGGAATAAATGCACTGCCACCTGCGTAAATTTTGGATGAGGCTATAGAAGTATGCTCTGAAGAGTTTCAAGTGGAGTCAGGAGGAAAAAAAATGTATAAAAATAAGCGGGAAAGATGTGGCAACACTTGACAGGTTCGTTGTGTTGTTGTTTTGTTGGGTCTTTTTTTTTAAATGCACATCCAGCCGTGTAGCTGGTATGAAAACTGGTCAGCTTTTCATTTCAAAACAAGATTAAATAAAATGAACAGAGGGTAGTTGTTCCTTATACTGAAGGGAAAGCTTTCAGGAAAGAAGTAAACATTCCATGTAGAAATAATTCTAAGCAATAAGAAAGGAACTTTTTCCATAAATATAGGTAGAGATCTTTAGCTGGTGTAAACTAGCATAGACTTGCTGGAGCTACTTATACCATCACTGGTTTAAATTCCTGTGCAATCTGCCTTACGTTATACAAAGACACTTGTGGAAAATCAAGATTTTCACCAGTTTGAGAGCTGCTGACTTGCTTTATCTCATCTGGAATCAGAGTGCTCAGTTGAATTTCAGATCGGTTTCAGCTGGAGATAGTTTATGTAGGGATGAACGTAAACAGCTGGAAATAGATAATCAAAAAAAGAAAGATTGGAGAAGAGAAATAATTTTGTGGCAGAATTGACTATCCTCAAGATAAATCCATTGGTGAAATGGGCATCATTCTTAGTCTGCGGTTTTACTGTAATTTGAAATCTGAAGTGTTATATGTGGAGTGACTTTTTCTCCAGCCTGTGGCCCTGTTGGTACGAGGAACTTGCCCAGCTGGTTCTGACCCGCGGGACTGCAGGGAAGTATGTTCCTTGGAGAGGAGTGTTAATCTGCTAGTCAGATTGTTCCCTAAATCCTTTTCCTTTTAACAGAACAAAGCATTAACTTAATGATTGTACAGGTGTGTATAGATACACCTATGCATATCTGTGTGTGTATATGTATATATGTGTATTTATGTATTTGAGACTATTACTGAGATGACCTGTTTTTCAAGCAGTATTTTACAATCAAAAAACACACTGTGCTGCACTCAAAAGACAATGTATATTGACTGTGTTGAGTATGCTTTTCAGAAGAAAAATTGACAGAAGTAGATCTACTTTTGTGGCATGTTTAGTATTTCAGCCTATTTTAAAAAAATTAAATACTCCCTCCCCCCCAACCCCAAATCACCCAAACACACTAAATTGAGTAAGGTGTTCCATCTGCTTCTTTTAAAACCTCGTGATTAAATTTCTTCCCAGACTCAGCTGTGGCATTTTGCTTTCACCCCTTCCTCTTCCTAGCACAAGTGAATGTAGAATGAGGGTTTCCTCTACTAAAATCTTCAAGCAGATTTCTTTGAATAAAACATGTTTTCAGCCACTGCGTAACGCCGACCTACTTCGGTTTACATCTGACCCTTGTAGATTCATTAACTGTTTAGAGTGAAAATACTCAGAAAAAGGGGAGCTGTGTCAAAGCGCTCTTGCATGTATGTGCCCTAGTGTTTTTAGGAAGGAAGCCAATTTTGTTGCATATGGGTAACCGTTTGCAATGCAAGAAGTGTTGGGTTTTTTCCATATTAGCCTGTTCTCTGTTCTTCAGCTCTTGAGGCAGATCAGTACATTAGTTTTAGTGGGATCTGAATCATAATTATAGGCTATGCACAGTAATTCCCCTTCATTATGAAAACATTTCTGGTTTTAATTGAGAAAACACCATTTTTTTTAATACTACTATTTGGAAGAGGTGTAGGTTTGTTTTGGTTTTGCAATGAAGACTATTACAAAGGTGAAACATAAATGCCGTTGTACCTCATGCAAACGTCAGTGGTCATTTCATGGTCAAGAAATCTATGAATGTAAAAAATCTGCAGATACTGTATATATTTTCTGTAATATATGTATATTTGGTCATAAGGTGGGTTGAGAATTGTAAAAATTAAGCACTTTAATTCCTGTTGAGTACTTAAAAAGAAATGAAATTTGTATCCTGTAAAATAAAAGAATCATTAAATAAGCATTGCTGGTTGGGGTTTTTTTGGTCCACCTGCTGTTTATTTTCTCTGCTGATGAAGTCTTTAAACTGCATTTCCCATTGTGCAAGTAACTGTACGGACCAGTCTGCTGAAGCGTGCAAGAACTGCTGAGTTGGTGGAAGATGCACTCTGAATATTTTGAGTGTGTAAAGGGCTGTGTATCACACTAGGACATCTCAGATTGGGAGGAGATTCAGTCCTTCACAATTTAGATCCAGATTTCTATCATGGGAATAACAATGTGCTCTCGTGTGGCTAGGATCTTACACGGGTACTTTACGGGCTTCCACAGTGCCCATAAGGTAGGGTTCTGCGGAACCTTCTGCAGTTGCCTCCAGTTTCCATCATCTGTACACGATAAACCTGTTTGGATTGTATCAGATTTATTCCTGGTATTCTTGTGCTGAAGGGCACCACATTGCAGAAGAGACTTCCCCCAAAATACAGAGAGGAAAATTTACTGTATGACCTGTTAGTTCCTGCCTGGAAGGAGTTGAGTGCAAGAATTTTGTTTGGTTTCTACTTTTTTTTTTTTTCCCCCCAAACACAGTAAAAAAATTAGTATTTGAAATAAGTACTGATAAGCCACAAAGTAATGCTTCCCTCCCCATTAATGTAAATTTTCCACTAATTTTTCTGATTATTTCCTCCCTCGTGATGATCTCTGTTCCAAAACCATTATTTTCCTCATTAAACACAATATAGCGCCTTTTACATGGAGACAAAAATAACAGAATTTCCACTAAAATATGCTTTAATAAGAAAACACAATTACAAAATTCAAATTACAGGAAATCCATAATTACAGCTCCCGCTTAACTCCTTTACATCAGCAGGTTTAATAAGCACCGGTATTTATATTTGGTAGCTAATTGTCCCAGAGTCCATCAAGGTCAGGGTTGGTAGGGTGAGTGGGAGGTGCCATCTCCTCTGGCTCTGCCGGAGAGCCTGACGGATACCGCCTTGTTACCACAGGATTGTTTGTGGAATTGTGCGAGCTTCCTGACACACAGAAATGACGTATCTGCCTTTGGCAAACACCGTTCTTTGGGCTTGTTTGCTTTAAAGGGGTTGCTCTGGAAGGTCCTGTGGTGTCTCTAACGAACAAGAGGAGGGATCCCTATGACTGTGACCTTTTTGTCCTGGAGCCGCTTGCCCTCTGCCTCCTTGGCCTCCCGCAGTAGGCAGCTGGGACAACGTTAAGCCTCACCAGACCCAGTTCATGGGGCAAATCAGGATACACCCTGCTGAGACTATTTGCTTGAGGTCTACCCCACGTATGTGTTGCTAGTTTCTGCTTCAGTCTCAAAAATTTAATGCTTTGGTGTCATGAGCAGGATGTGCTACGTGCTCCCTGCTTCAAACTGATACATTCCTTTGTGTTACAGCGTATTCTCAAATTATTTTCCCTGATTTAAAGTCTTAAGTTATGAAGAATCTGTCACATACCCCAGTAAGGCTTCCAGTTGTTACCTACGCTCTCTGTAGGGTTGGGGTTTCTTACTTCTCTTTTTTTTTTATTTCATTTTTTAATTATTCTTGTCACTAGTCAAAACTCATGTAGCCTCCCACCAGCAGCATCTTATCAAAAGCAATTATCAAGGATTTCAACCCGCAAATCTGTGCTGTCTTTTGAGTATTTCTTAACACAGTATGCCCAACTCATTCTCCCAGCTCCAGGGAAGTGTCTCTGCATCAGGGAAGTGGGTTTTGGACTCTAATTGCTACTGAATGGAGGAGCCTTCCCACAGTGTAAAATTAAATGAATGACCCTGTGATGGAAGAAGGTAAGATTTCGACTGTAATTCTGTTTGGACCTATTGCCTAGCTGTGTAGAGGTACGTGCTTTGCCTGTTCTGCCTTACTCGCATCTTCCTTGGCTTGCCATAAGGAATCCAAATCTTTTAGCCTCAGGCTTTGGGATGCAGCATTTACCGATGTTCTGTTTGGAATTTGATTTCAGACTAGCGCTAAGCTCTTCCTATTAACTGCATGCTCTTTAGTGGCTGAAGCACATCTTCCAGGTCTGTCTCACATGGAAGGACTCGCAGCCACGCGCTCCAAGACAAGGCCGTGATGCTAAGCAAAGCACGGCGGGTAAGACATCAAGTGTCGGCTCCAGAACTGCAACCCTGACCTGAACTAAAAAGCTGAAGGTAGATGCACTTGAAATATCCATTAGTCTTATAGGCAGGATGTGATGTTGTAACCACCTGTGCTTGATTGCTGTATTTCCACTTTAAACTTAAAATTGCGCTAATCGTAATAGGAAAAGCAGCATGCACAGGAAAGCATGTATTATAAAAATAAAAATTAAAAAATGCTTCTCTTGGCATATTGTTTTATCTTAAAAATACCACAGAAGATAGCCCTATTTAAAATACTAGATGCAGAAGTAGAAGGTAGAAGCTCAATAACTCCGGAATGCCAGGAAGTTTGCTGCTTCCTACTTCCTTGGTTGGGGTAAGGTTTTTTTTTCTTTCCTGTTCTAGTTGCATTGCCCCAGCTAAATAAGCATGCAGTTTGTTTTCCAATAAAAAGTTTGTTTCTTGGTAGAACAGGAGATTATTGCCTTCATTCCCCAAACCTTGGTCCTTCAAAGTAAAAGGTCTTCACCTCAGAATTGCACTGCAAACCATTCCATATGCAAGCAGCAATTATTTCACGTTTTCTGTCAAATGTGTTGTGGCACTGCTTTGAGAACACACCCGGCAGACTCCGTAAGAAATCTTCCTAGTGGGTGTTTCCACATTTAAAATCACTTCTCAAGTTCCATTAGGCAATGTGTGAGCCATGAGATTGCTGGACTTAAGTTGTCAACAATTCAGGGGAAGAAATCTTTGGGCTTCACACCACCACCTGTTGATTCCTCTGTTGGTTCAATAGCACGTGGTGTACAAAAGAAGCAAAAAAACTTGTATCAGAAAGACATAATTAAAGCATTAACGATTATGTAGGGAGATACCAAGTGAAAAACTCCAAATTTTCTACGCTACACTGCATAATGAGAGTGAGAAACAGCTTATTTGTAACATCCATCCTTTTCCTAATGAAGCCCTGTAATGGATGTTGAGGTTGATGGTTGGTGACCCCATCAAAATGCAGGAGGAAAACAGAAACCTGCTGTTTAGAAGTTCAGTTTGCCGACGCAGTACCGCGCACTTGCACTGCGTACCACCCATCCACGCTCAGCAGAGAAATTCAGTAACGCACCTCCACAGAAGAGGAAATGACCTGCCTAGCCGGGGTACATCCAGCTGCCCAGTTGGTGCTGGAGAAGTGAAAACCAACCTTTGAAGCGATTGTTACTACTTCATTTGTTATTTCAGGAAGCCTGACCACCCCAGTGCGGGGAGGAGAGGGAAGCACCCTTGTACAGCAATACGGAACGATACGAGATTATTTTCACCCCCAGACACGGGTTTCACCGCTATTGGCCGTGTCAGAAACGCTGCCGTCTCACGAACACTTAGCAGCGTGCTGGGGCTTTGCTACCGACTGATGCGCTGACTGCTGGATGCTGCGTTTGCCCTGTGGCTCCCACCCTCTGTGCTCTGCCCCTTCCTTAAGCTGGAACCTGCTTTCAGTCCTGCCAGCGTGTTTGGTGAGAGGTTGTGTGACACCCCGGTGAGAGAATACAGGGAACTCCCAGCTGTTTAGTTGGCACAATGTCCAGCAAAGTTGCATCCCTGTCCTGGGATTATTTCATTTTGAGGCTGGCTCTCAGCACAGGTAAGGTAACCTGGGGATTCCCAGCAGCGCTGTGACCTCCTTTCAGCCAGCTGAAGAGCGCAGGAGAGCTCGCTTTGCCAATGCAGCAGAACCCCTGGGCTATGGATTTGAAACCTCTGATTCCTGTCTCTTCCGGATAAAAACCAAGGTTTAGAATCCGTCAGTCTGGAAAATCTGCATAGAACATCCAAACGAACGGTCACACCGTCAAGGGATTTCAGGAATTTACTTATCTCCACCTGCAATGGTGTTTGCTGTGCAGATGTCTGGTATAAGCGCTCCGAGGAAGGGTTAGAGTTACATCTGCGGGGAGGTTGCTCCGGAGAACACAAAAACACCACTCACTTTGGCTTCACATGACAACCAGGCTCTGCCAGACCCATATAACCACTGCACTCTGTGGCGGCAGAAGGTGACACCGCCGAGGAATGATTTCCAGAAGTATTTTGGAAACAGCGTTTGTGCGGTACAAAGCGGTATGACTGCGCGTGCCGCGCCAACGTGGTACGTACTCGAGACATTCCAGTGTGGTAGTCAAACACCTTTTTCTCTAGTCAAAAACGTTGGCAAGGAAATACACTTTACTGAGATGCTAATTCGTTGTCTCCTTGCCTGGCATAAGTGAAATAAATGCCAAATGAGTTGTCCACTGCTGTCAGGATGTCAGTGTAAAGAGACTTCAGCTGTCTGAGCCGAAATGGAAGTGGATGATGCTGCAAAAATATGAAGAAATTCATATCAGGGCAAAGAAAGACTGGAAATGTTATTTTCCTGAGTTCAAACATAAAAACAAGGAGGCTTATAAAGAAATTAGAAAATGACAAATTTCAAACTGACACCAAATTGGGTTTTTACACTGTGCATAATTAGATCATGACATTTACTGTACAGGATGTCATTGGAGCCAAGAATTTAGCGTGATGGGACAAAAAAACTATTACATGGTAAATAAAGCAATCTAGTTTCCAGGAACATAAAGCAGAAGAAATATTGAACTGTCTACTTCAGATCTTACAGCAATATCAAAATTATTTAATACATAGTTTGGCGATCAGAAGATCTTATTACTGCAGTTTCATATTTTCCCCAGATGGCCGGTGCCGGACGGTCTTAGAGATGAGATTCTGACGGGGATTGATATTGCGCCAGATTCAATGTGGCAGTTTCTGTTTCCTCGCTTCAATTAGCTTTTAGTAAATAACCAGACTGACCATTGCTGCCTTTTATCAGATCTCTGAGTTTCTTGCTCAGTACAGTATAGCTCTGCTATGGAAAGTTAAAGCTACAGGTGACCACTGCTTGTTGAAGTGCCTATTGCTTGGGCACAGTCTGCAACTGGGCTGAGGTGCTGGATTTCCTAAGTTGATGCAGGATATGACACTTCACGGCAGCGACATTTCCAGCTCCCACTTTTTAACTAGAAATGTGAAATGTGTTACACTTTGCAGTCTGATGTTTCCTAGTTTTATATCTTCTTTAGTCCTTTCCTCATGCTTTCCTTAATTAATTCACCTCCTCCATCTGAGCTGTGCCTCTCCGTTTGGGTCTCCTGCCCTTGACAGGCTTTTCGACATTTCTGCCGGGCAGGCTAGGTTATCTCAACCCCGTTCAGCAACTGATGTTTTCTCTGTGTGCTTCTTGAAATATTTTACTGATAAAATTCTAAGAATAGCCATACTGGGACAGACTAAAGGGCAAGAGCAGACAGTGCTTCTGCGTGATAACTCTCTCAGCTTCCAACCCTTCTCAGCTCAGAAACATGCAGAGCGAGATTTGATTCCTACGTAGCTATTTCTTTACGTGCAATACATTTCCTTCAACTTGGCCAAACACCATCTGAATCTGTGTAAACGTTTACTGTCTATAACATCCATTGGAGAGGGGGTCAACAGTCCCCGCGTGAGGGGCTATGGTTTTTGTTTTGTTGTGCCCTGGTTCCTACTTTGGTTAGATGCTCCCCAAACACTTGGAAGGGAGAGTAAACAAAACTGATGCTCTTCCATCCACTCCAGGCTACTAATGATTGCTCAGACCTTTAGCCCTTCCTCTCCCCTTGCCATTTCTTCTGTAGTGTGCAGACTCCTAGCTCACTTAGTTGATCTTGATGGTGAAGCTGTTCCACACCCTTCATCATCCATGTTGTCCCTCTCTGAGCTTTTTCTAGTTCTACATTCTCTCTGAGATTTCACACTTCGGGTCTGAATTACAATCTAAACAAGGTTGCACTTGCTCCATGTCACAGTGGGGTCCATGAGGTCATAGGGCAAATGAAAGGGTCAGGAGAAAAGCGATTCACACAGAGAAATGAACTGGTGTGATCTATCTACTTTGGGTGCCAGCAGCTTCTGTTCCTGTGCAGCAGAAATCTTTCCTTCCAGGGGCTAAAGGAAGGAGACGGGACAGGTCTCCATGCTAGAGAGGGAATGACAAACCCGTTAGACTATTTGCTGTGTTAGGTGCACAACGCAAAGAACATTTGTGGTTGTCCTAGAAGCAGGAGAGGCAGATTCCAAATGGCATCCCAGCACTGATGAGCTTAATGGCCCTGAGATCAATGGGCCGCAGCACCCTGAAAGCTAATGGGTGAAACCACCAGACCGTCGTGCCTGCATGGCTACGAGAACCCCTCGCCAACAGGTCGCTTGGGACCTTCTTCACAAAGTTTTACAGGCGCTAACTGTTCCTATCTGTGCTGAATACACTAGTTTTTGAGTGTTTCAATTTCCTTAGCCATGATTATGCTTTTATCACGAAGTATTAGTTCTCTGGCAAGCAGTGTGAAATTCCCTGGGTAAGAAGGAGAAACTCTTTTGTAAAGGTATATAAGTAAGAACGTATATTTCCTTTGTATGTTCAACATTTGAGGGTTTCAAGACATAAAGATTGGAAAAGACTCATTTGTATAAGAATAGAAATTCTAATGTCATCCAGAACATGACATTTTCAGAAACGTTTTTAATCTGTTGATTTACAAGAAAGGACAAAGCCAGAATTCAATTCAGTGCTAGCGTATTCATAATTTATTGAGAAAATAGACTCAAGGGCAACACGTTTAAAGATCAGACAGATTATTTGTTGTGATCACACATCACAAGCCATCCTCTGGTATCATTCTTTTTGTATAAGACAGCTGAGTATTGGATCTCAAGGTTTCACAACTCCCAAGCCCTGCCAGACACCTCATCCACCCCTATTATTGCATACCCAGTTTAGAAAACTTCAGACGAAGAGATTAGCTTGGAGACTCGCTGTGAAATCAGAAATACCCACAGAACAGCAACCAAAATAATACAGCAGTTTTAAATCTGTCCATCATAATTCTTGATATGTGAAATGGGAGAACATTCTTTTTGCTGCAGTTTGCAGGACCAGATCATCTCCAGTTCTTTTCTCCTCCTGAAAAGAACTCCATAATGCTTCTCCCCCACCCCCAGCAGTTTTATTTTCCCCCTCCTGAAGAGAACTCCGTAGTGTTTCTTCCCCACCCCCAGCAGTTTTATTTTCCTACTCTGTTGGCTTTGCAAGACCAGATGTTGACAAGGTCTAGCAATTTGGCATTCAGAACCTTTCCTTGAGGTTTTCAGGTGACTCCACACCTGGTGATGCAGTGGGGGTACACCTTTCGTTGTTTCCCACGGGCCTACAAGCACAGTGCCTTGAATAAACGTTGCCACTCCACGCTGCTTGCGGAGAACTCCCTCTGCGCTGAAAGGAGGGTGTGGGGAGGCAGGTGATGGTCTGTTCTCCCCGGTAACTGGTGACAGGATGAGAGGAAACGGCCTCAGGTTGCGTCAGGGGAAGTTTAGATTGGATATTGGGAAAAACTGCTTCACTGGAAGAGCCGTCAGGCACTGGAACAGGCTGCCCAGGGAAGCGGTGGAGTCACCATCCCTGGACGTGTTCAAGGAACGTGTAGACGTGGTGTTTGAGGACACGGTCTAGTGGGTACGGTAGTGTTGGGTTGATGGTTGGACTGGATGATCTTATGCGTCTTTTCCAGCCTCACGCTGTGCGGCCTGCCTCCCCTACTGGGCGGAAATCAGCGTTATCTACCAAAACGTACAATAAAACCTGGGAATGGCTTATAATACAAGACCACAGCGACCACGCTGTCTCGTCTTCAAACGTCCCCGGGCCC